>NW_017534630.1:3007888-3022074 GCF_001853355.1 Bactrocera latifrons
GCTATGACTGTCAACAGTGACGTGAGTGCCAAGTCGCGAGTGCGACGACTGTTTGTTTGATGACGGGAGATATTTCGTCTTGCCCTCGTTCACTGCCAGAGAGGATGGAGTCATGTGTAGAASTTCACGCAAGTGAGGAAAGTTTTCTGATCGCCATTCACTTGGGAATGGCCAGAAACGATTCTTTTACATATGACTCAAGCAGCTCACGACTTCCGGTCCTTGACCAAGTATCCTCTGGGTAGCCTAAGAACACCCGTTTGAAGGTGAGCTAAAATGAGAAGGCGAAACATTCACAAAAAAACCACCCCAATGACAAAGCAACAACAGCCTCGGATGAGAGACCCCACTTTTGATGACGACTATAGCTTAGCGAGTTAATTAGAAGAAATACAACCAAGTTCGCAGTCCTTGGCCGTATATAAATTCGTAACTACTTTCACTACATAGAGCAGATTGTCATGGGAACAGATTGAGAAAATCAGTGTCAGCAATGCCGCCTCGATTTCAAATAAAATTTAATTCATGCATTTCAATCACCTCGTGGTTTTGAGTAGTCCAGATCTGCTGTGGGCATAATAACACATTTTATGTCTAGTAATACCCAAGAGACAGTAGTATGAAGGCTATACCAATYTAATGGAAGGGTTGTCAATATATTKTTGCTCTTTGTAGAAAGAAAATAAATTTCGAATAATTTATTTGCACTTCGCTTCATAAGTTCTTGGAATACTAGTTTCCATAGTTGAATTCATTATAAAGTAGCATTAAATACTTTTAAAATTGTCCTAACTGGTCCACTTGCTTATTGCTCGTACGCTTCCTTATTATGCATATGTATGAGTATGTGCACAGATAAAATTCGCGCCTTATTTCACGCATGACCATGAAAATCTGCACGCGCTTTTCGTCTAAACATTTGTAAATATTGACGAATATCAATGCTAAAACGGAATATGAAAAGCAAAACAAAGAATCAAAAAGAAATGTAACAAAAGAGCATTTATGATTGCTTAACAACATCAGCTGATACCGAAAAAAGAAGAAAATACACACCACAAAAAGACTAAATAATTAAACAAGTTTAATAGAATTAGGAGTTTACATTTAAAACGGTGTTTTTAAAAAACATATTTGAAAATATTCAACATAATTGAAATGCAAACGCTCTCAAAAAATTAGTGCAAAAATATGTTTAGATTTAAGCTATACTTTTCCCTTTCTTCTCTTGTATTTTTTATATTTTCATTAATAATATATTGTTTTAGGCTATCAAATCATTTAAAAGCGCTTACATCTTTTTAATTTATTTCAATAAATGCTTTATGCGATTTTAATTCACAATAAAACAATGAACTAACTGCGGCTTGCAACCTTACCTTATTGTCATGTGCAAATTTTATCAGCGAGATACGCAACAATCGATTATTCAAGATATTTTACGAAGCTCAATTAACAGATTTAAACAATGATTCCTATTCAATATTCTCAATACCTGGAACAAAACACGCAATAATTGCTTATRATCTTATTAGCATTAAGATTTCAAGAGCGGTTGTTGTTTAAACAAATACCAACTGAAATCAAAAAATCGATTACACCGGAATGAGAAATGATCGGCTATAACAAAAGTTTTCGAATAGAAATCTCCAGTCCAATTTGAGATTCGTAGCAGGACGTGTGTGTTAGTCGGGTGGTGGATATTTATTTTGTTTTTTTCCATTTGTGTTTCTTGCAAAAGGTTTTCGAAAAGTTCCAACGATATTAAAAATATCAAAAGAAATATTATTAACATACGCTACAGTGGGTAGGTGCGAATTCTACGGCAAAACCAGCGCTTTCTTGCGCCAACGTGCGCCGCTGTACTGTGTGAAGAAAGCGCCCGTCTGTGTCCACATAATCGTCATCATTAATATTGCCATAACGTGCCCGTACGAAAGAGAAAATTTATAAGACTGAAGAAAAGCCATAGGCAGCAAAATTAGCAATTTTTTTAGTTCATATATTTGTAATACGACGTGAAAGGTGAAACTTGCATACTTCGATTGGAATTGAAGTGCAGAAAATTATATACGTACAAAAAAGAAAGAATTTTCAATTTAATACTGGGGGATAATCCATCTGGTGATGACTACTTTGGAGCAGAAAAGCAATAAAGAAAAAAAAAGATAATTGAAACGCAAAAAAAGTAGACCGAAKAAGACAAGACTGCCAAGATAGCGAAAACGACTGAGAAGAAGCAGCAGGAGGGCGTAATAAGTATTTACATATGTATTGCATTGTGAATAAGTAAGTATTTACAAAGCGATTAAAGTGAATCTTGGAAGACAAAAATCGTGTATTTATTAATTTTAATACGCATTACTTGAATATTCATATAATTCCAATATAAGCATTTGGTTTCTAATTAGATCTTTTGTATGTATATTAACTACACTTCTTTTGAATCTTAGTCTATATTTTAATACATTTAATATTGTTTTAATAAATTGTTTAAAAGTGTACACGACATGTTTGCAGAAATTATTCGTAGTGTCGACAACCCTGTCAAAATTTTGCAAAYTCTTCAACGTGTCTTCGTTTATTTTGGCAATTCACAAGTATTTGTTTTTTTTTCGTCTTTATTGGTTTCTCTGCGAAATTTCACCATTGTTGTTTTTTGCACTGTTCGARCTGTTTCCCCTTACCCTCTTGCGAAGAAACGGTAATGTTGGCTTAATGCCGTTTAACAGTTTCTGCAAATGTCAGTGAATTCGTAGCAAATAACGGTATAATTTTATCGGCAACGCTGGTTTCTATGCTATTTCGGCGAAAGAGCATTTACATACATTTTCTTTTATAATAAATATTTTGTTGTGCATAAAATTTCTTTGATTTTAYCTCCTAATCCTTATTATGCATATTGAAACTAATATGTTTACACCCACTACAAAAACGCAAATATAAAAAAGAAAATATCGCTTTCAATGAAGCGTGAAGGCCAAAATTAGCAAGTGTTACATTTCATAATGTCTCTACGATTCACTTCTTTAAGTACACTTTTTTTCATTTTGTTATTGTAAACTAATTGTCTTTCTTCAATTACAGAAGCCGTATCAGGCGCCTTAAATAACGAGTGAATTATTTTTTCAATTATTAAAAGTGAAAAAAATATTTCTAAAAAAGTTTTCGCATTTATAYAAATGCGAAAGGACTTTGTGACTATTTTATAAAAAAAAGAAACATTATACATACATAAAACGACACAAAAAATATATTCAAACGAAACGAAACAATTAAAAACTAATATAACACAACGCTTAAAAGAAAAAAYAGCTTACTGAAGAAAGCTTTAAACACTGTAGCAACAACTGTTATAAAAAAGAAAACACAATGAGTACTGTTTCCTCAGCGGCGTCTGCGCGGTCAGCCGCCTCAACTATGGGCAYAGATACCACCAAGAGACTACAGATCACACACGTCGATGCGTTTGGTCCGTACTTGCGCATATACGGCCAAATGAATCCGGACGCAATGGCTGTATTGCGCAATAGAATCCAGGAAATGTTACGCACATGCCTAGCCATCGATCCGACTTGGCCGGTGCAGCGACAACAAGTACCGCTACGCATTGGCACTTTATGCCTTTATAAGAGCACTAAAGGTATAGCACCGGCCGATTTTGAATTTTTGCGCGTACGCATACTGGACGTTATAACTAATAGCGGGCAGCAGAATGCGACGCAGGGACAAAAACCGCTGGTCAAAGTGGAAGTGGAATTCGTCGACTACGGCGGAAAGGCGCTGGTGGCCAGTTATGAGGTAAGTGTATGCGTCAGCGAAGCGCAAAATAAAATATGCATGCACATCTTTATTTGTACATATCGTTAACGTATTCGTCATGCGCTGTCATAAATAAAGTAATGTGTTGCTGGATAGATACTGGGTGGTGTCATCCACAATGTAGTTATTGAATGTTTTAAATTTCGGTTTGTTAAACGAGTAGTGTGCTAAACAAAAAAAAAAAAAAATAATTGTTTTCTGACTTTTCTTCCGTCCGTAGCTCCTCTTCCCCAAACAGCCGGAAGCTTTGTCCTCCATGCCCACAATATGCGCGCCATACATCCTATTGGGCATTTGCAAAGATTTCAAACCAGAAGAACTGGAGGAGATTTCACGCATAATTTTGCGTCAAACATTAGACATATCCATTGAACATGAAGTAAGTGAAGCTTTCGCTGCGATTTCAATTTATTTTATTATTCTTTACTTTTTCAGTTTAAGCAATTTAAATTTATTACAATGAAATGGAAGGAATTCAACTTTGCTGAGTTTTTAATACACCAAAAGAAAATCGGTGCACCTATCGCAAGCGAATTGCTACGTGATAATTTTGCTAAATTTATTAAGCAACAAAATCAAAARCAGCAACAGCAAACGCTACCAGCTCAACAGCCACAAAATCATCATTTAGCAACGTCACAGAAGCAACAACAACAATATAAGCAAACACTACCGATGTACCCTGCGGTCGGCGGCAATGCCAACAACAACAACTATTATGCCATTAATCAGAACAACAATGTATCGCCCGTTRGCGGGGTATACCCAGCTGTTGGACGTTCACTAGCTACGCGTTTGCAACAATATCAGTTAGAACAGCAACAACAACAAGCGCAAGCACATTTAGCAATGCAACCACAAATGTTGATGGTAAATATAGAACTAGCTTATGATTTTATAGTGTAATTTTAATATACCTCCTTTATAATTGTTCAGAACTTGCAGCGTCCAATACAGCCACGCATGCCACACACCATCGGTAATTTACGTTCGCTTTATGTGCCTTATGCTGCACCAGCCTATCAGCAGCAAACGGCTTACAACGGCTTTCAATCATCGAAAGTTATGGTGCAACCAACAGTCGCCAACGCCATATCTGGTCTTCCATATACCAATGCTTACAATACGCGCTATCAGCGTCCACAGCAATCGCAGCAGAAGCAAGACTTTGCTAGCAACGCCAATAGCAGCAAACAATTGGTGAACACTTCACCGCGTCGCGTTACCACTGCCACTTTCAAGACCAACAATTTAACAGTTGGTAAAACATACGATGTTTACGTTAGCTTCGTGGAGAATGGACCCTGTTTGTTTTCGGTGCAGTTGGCGCTGGCACAGGACGAGTTAACCGAAATGATGAACCGCATTGAGCGTGTGCAGCTGAAGCCGTACGCTGACAAACCCGTCCTGGGAACAGCTTGCATTGCGCGCTACTCCGAAGACGGACAATTCTATCGAGCGCTTATCACCGGCGTACAAACGACCGCATGCAAAGTGGTTTATATTGATTATGGCAATGCAGAGTTGGTCAAATACAGTGATTTATATGAAATACCTGATGAGTTCCTAGAAGCAAAAGCGTTCGCCATACGTTTTACACTCTCAGGCCATAAAGATCTGGAGCCTATCGATGAGAGCTTGAAGAAGGCCTTCAAGGATCTCATGATGTATAAGAATTGCCAGTTGAAAGTGATGCCATTAGAGGGACCGCCATTAGTGCAATATTGCGAGCTATACTTACAGGTAAGCGTGTGTAAAATTTCAGCGTTATGAAAATTCTTCATTTATATTTTTTCTTAAACGCAGCAGAAAAGCAACGTGCTCGATGTGCTGAAAGATATACAAAAGTGCCGTCTAGTGTATCCGAAATCGGAGAATTTAAACAATAATGATATTGTAGAGATCCGTTATATCGACTCACCCAAACATTTCTACGTGCAAAAAGTGGATAACATCTCGAAATTCGAGAAGCTCATGGATGATATGTTCTTGTATTACAATAAAAATCAGGTTGTGCCCAATCACTTGGCGCTCGGAGCGCCATGTATTGTGAAATATGATAACGAATGGTATCGTGCTGAAGTGATGCGTGCTGATTCGACCGCCATTATTGTGCGCCACGTCGATTTCGGTTACGAACAGAAAGTCACCAAGAATTTATTGAGTAACATCGCCGAGAAGCATTTAAAACTGCCGCGTCAAGCCATTCAATGCTGCCTGAAAGGCTTCGAAAATAACGAACTTAGCAAAGACTTGGCTACCAATCAATTTGAAATGCTCGCCGAAGAGTCGAATCGCCAACGACGCTCGTTCACCGTCAAAGTCTTCCGTATACAACCGGATGGTGTGCATTTGGTGAACCTTTGCACCAAAGACTTGAATGTCATGAAAAAGCTTTACAAATTATCCATGCCCTTCGAACAGTACTTAACATTGGAGAAGGAGGAATTCAATATACACTCCCACAACGGACATCAGCATAGACAGAGCGCTGGTCACGAGAATGGCAATAAGACACCATCGATTGCTTCCTCTAACGATGTGGCATCACTGCATTCGAGCAAGAAAGCCGCACAGATACTCAACTCCACCACATTGAAAAGCGAAGAGCAGYTACAACAAACACCTCAACGACAACAACAACTGCAGCAACAGCAAGCGCGTAAAACGAATTCACGCAATACCGGCAGCAAGTCTGGCAGCGTCGCGGGCAGTGCACCKGCCAGCAGTGTGCAGGGTACACTCTCAGTCGAGTGGGACAAGCAGAGCTCGACCAGCTCGATGGATAATCGCGATTCGCGCTCCAGCTCCAGCGAGCTGAAACACGGCAAACGTCWGCAGCAGCARCAACAACAACAACGGCAAGGCCGCAATGGGCCGCATACGCCAACAATGCAAGCGAACTTGAACGTTAGCAATAGCAGCAGCGGTGGCGCTGATAGACGCAGTGTCGGCAGTGGCGCCAGCAATGTTAGTAGCCAGAATCAGAAAACGCGCGGCAATCAAATACCGCCACGTTTCCAAAACGAAAATCGGTAAAATATATTAATTTTTTTAATTATAGTAATTGTAAAAGTTATTAACCGCTTTCTTACTCTTTCACTTTTAGGCGTCAAAAGAAGGAGGACGTAACACCGCCACGCCAGCAGCGCCCACAGAATGCCCCACAAGGTTATTCACAGCAGCGCAACAAGTCCGCCACAAATAATGCCAACACACCACGCGCCAATGACACACACTCCGAGGTGAGCAGCAATGCCGGTAGTGAGCTAAGCGAACAAGTACMAGCGACGTCGACACAGTTGCCCGATGARTATGTGCCGTTGAATCAAGCATTCCCCGTACAACATTTGGATACGCCAACGCGCGAGGATGTCATCATTTGTTGGTGGATTTCACCACATCAATTCTACACACACCTCAAATCACGTCTCCCGGAATTCGAGCGTTTCATGCGTGAAATACAGTTATTCTATAAGAAGAAATCACTGCAGCAACTGCAACTGAAAGTCGGCTCCTACGTTATAGCACGCTATCGCAAAGAAAATCTGCTCTATCGTGCTCGCATACTCGCGTGCAATCACATGTTGCGCAAATACAAAGTGCAATTCGTCGATATTGGCAATCAGTACACGGTCACCTCCGAAGATATCTGGCAAGTGGARAAACGTTTCGCTACGMTGCCCGTTATGGCGCACCTGTGCAGCTTCAGTGGCATTGTGTCCAACTTTGATCATCTTTACATAATCGATCGCATGGAGAAATACTTGCCGGCGGGTGCAACCCTAAATTGCGAGTATATTGAACGTGAGCAGGAGATGTACTATGTCAATGTCAAACTGAATGGCGTGTCACTGAAAGAGACACTCAAATCGGAGGGCATAATTACCGAGGTGGCACCAGGTAAGCAGTACAAAAATGTTTTTCACATAGTGTATAAAAAAAAATATTATTTTCGATTTGTAGAGCTGCGCCTGAGCCTTCTGGCTGGTCAACAGATACGTGTAAAGATTACATATGTAAAGGATATTCAGAACTTCAAACTGCAGGTGGAGGGCTTGCCTGAGCATGTACAACTGTTGAGTTCCTACGACGATCTGCGCTATGTCAAATCCAATCCAGCCGTAGCGGTGAACTTCAAGCAATTTTACGAGGGCAAGTCATGTGTGGTCAACATAAAGGATGTCAATGACAACAAAGTGTATGTTTTTAGTTTTTCTTTTTTTTTTTTTAAATGAACATTTGCTTTGTCAGCAACTGTATAATACGGCATTACATTACAGCATTCTACTACGTCCACTTGTGCCGCTGTTAAAGGAAGATGTGACGTCGTTTATTTGCCAACAGCCGGTTGTGTTGGAGCGTTTCGAGGCGCGTGTTGTGCATGTGGCGAGCGCTTATCGGGTGTTTGTGCATACTATCGCTATGGAGGCRAAAATGATAGARCTGCTGAATGAGATGTTTGAATACTATGAGCATAACGGTTAGTGCAACAGAGTACACTAAATTTGTCGCGAAATTTGTAAAACCCAGAATGAAACMCTATAATATAGTCGACTTAGCCGTGTCTGTAKGCCTGTATATATGAGAACAAGTCTGTCAGATTTGGTGATATCGATTTTGTACGCATCCATTTCTTCGCAAGAAGTTTGTTTATGGGAAGTCCTGACCCAAAAACGGCAATCTCACCAAACTTTTTCGCTTCCTCACTGCACTGAACCTAACATTCTTCTCCATTAAATACACACAGAATTCACAAAGGGCGAAGGATGAAGGAGCACAGACTTGATCTTAATATTGCAGTCGATGGCGTTAAAATTCCGGCAGTCAATAACCTAAAGACTTTTGGTGTGATAATCGATAGCCTGTGCTCCTTCACTCCCCACACGACCGCAATAATTAGTTTTTTTTTTTTAAGTACAAAACCGTAACAAAATCCTCGAGTCGCTTGCCGACAGCACATGGGAAAAAGACCAAAAACCTTATTGGCAACATACAAGGCAATCGGATTACCTTTTTATGTTTTGTTATTSAGAATCTCTATTTTATGCCTCAATTATCTCATTTTAGGTACACCCTTGGGCACTTTTGAGCCAGAACAAATTTGCGCGGCGCACGGAAGTGATGGCAATTGGTATCGCGCGCGCATCACACCACATGTGACGAAAGATGTCATCGAAGTACATTATATCGATTATGGAAACACGGAAAAATTGAGCGAAAAAAATTTAAAAACTCTGGAGAAAAAATTCTACCTCAATCGCAACTCTTTCGCGATTGAGTTGAATTTACCGGTGCGCACATTGACAGCAGATGCGCAACATCGAAATTCGAAATCGAAGAAAGCAGCAAATGTATCGACCGACCTGGATGCGGCTGCAGTGGAGAAATTAAAGCAGCTGGCATTGGTGAGCGAACCTTTGGTGCATGTGCGYGCGCTGGAGGTGCAACACAACCATTTGATTGCCGAACTCACTTTGGCAGGCGGTGAAAATATTGTCGATGCACTGCTGCAAACGCAGCTAATAAAGTCACGTGATGTAGATTTCATGCGTAAGCAACTGGAGAAAGACAAAACAAACATGTTCGAATACATTGAAATGGTGGATCTGACGCTCGAAGARGAAGATGACACGGAAAAGAAAACTACAGGTAAGAGCAAAAACTCCAGCTCACCAAAGAAGAAGAAGCAAGCGGACAAAACTGCGAAAAAGGAGACTACTGTGAGCAACAGTGCGCCTGAAGTGGTTAAAAATGCAGAGAAAGATAAACCAGTTGACGTGACTGCACCAATTATAATGGCCGAGACGCCACCGCAAACACCACCACAACCGCAAGAAACCAAAGTCGAAGCAGCAGCAACACAACCAGCACTTACACAAACACCAGCACCAACACCAACACCACCACCACCGTCAACCACCGCGTCTGAGCCGCAATCGGTGGCTGAGTCCGAAACTGAATCGATCGATCCCTGCGCTGATATGGAGCATGCCATACTTGGTCATTGCGACAATCCCGGYCAATTCTATGTGCATCCCTACGATAAAATGGATGAATTGCGTCAGCTGCAAGAGGATTTGCAAATTGTCGCCAGCTCTTTGCCCACACTAATGGTGGTGGCAAATGGTGTGCACTGCATCTCATACTACTCGGTTAACAAGCAATGGTATCGGGCCAAGATTCTCGATGCCGAGCTTATGGTGYTGCAGTTCATCGATTATGGCAACACGGATTGCGTGTCGGACACGACGCACGTGCGCGAGATGAGCAGCTGCAACGACATCGAACCGTTCTGTATGCCCTGCTCACTGCCGATCAAGCCGAACGGCACAGCCGATTGGGTCGACGCAGCCAATGCCATCTTCAGCGATTCACACGGCAAATCGGTGAACTTCGAGTACATCACACGTGGTGATAAGTACAAACGCAGCTTTATTAATCTTTACATCGATGGCGCAAACATTGCCGACAAACTGGTGGAGGATGGTTTTGCCAAGCATCTGGTATTGGTCGATTCCGGCGAGAATTGCTATATATCACACGTGAACAGCATAACCGACTTCTATATACAATATGAAAAAGACTCGAAAGCTTTGGAATTGATTGAGATTTATTTGGCCGAAAACGAGAAATTAAAGAAATTAGACAAATTCGAACATGCCAAAATAGTGGCTGCGCTCTTTCCCGATGACGAAATGTGGTATCGCGCTAAACTACTAAAGCACATACCGAACCGTGGTTACGAAGTGCTATTTATCGATTATGGCAACACATCCATCAGTCCCGAATGTCGTGAGATTTCTGAGGAGATTGCCAAGTTGCCACCTTTATCGAAGAAGTGCGCACTACATGTGCCCGAACATTGTGTGGCCTGGTCCGATGCAGCCGAGGAAAAATTCGGTGAAATAGCGGCACAGGGTGAAACCATCTTCACAGTCGAGCTATGTGAGCCAGCTGGCGATCATGCGCTGGTGCATTTGCTTATAGACGGACACAACATCAACGATGATCTCGAACCGCTGTGCGAACACAAGCCCGTCGAAGCCGATCTAAATATGAGCTTCAGCACGACCATACAATCGTCGGTTTTCGAGAGTGGCAAAGTGTACGATGCCGTTATCTCGCATGCCWATTCGCCSTTCGACTTCTATGTGCAATTTAGTAAAGACACCATACGTCTGGATGATATGACCAGCAGCTTGAACGCGCTCGGCATGGATGCGCTGACCGATGCGAAGATTGGTCAACTCTGCGCTGCGGTATATTGCGAAGATAATGCGCTCTACCGTGCGCGCATACTAGAAACTATCGTTAGTTCGGACGCCAAACTGCAGTATCGTGTGATCTTCATTGATTTTGGCAACGAAGCCATCACTRATGATGTACGCGTATTGCCGCACGATTTACAGGCGCTACCGGAATTCTCACGACACTGTCAACTGGCGGGCGCTGCCGAAGAAATTGGCGTGCATAAGGCGCAAGCGGCTAACGAAGCATTCGGCCAGCTGATTGAGGAGTGTGAGGGTCTGGTGAAAATTGAGTTTATCGAAAGCAAGGAGGGCACAACACCTGTGCCGGTCAGGTTGTATGCTACCAGCGGTGGTGAGGATCTCGGCGAAAGGTTGCACTCGCTCATCGCAGCGATTAGCGCAAACGCGTCCGCCGTATTGGCAACACCACCAATCGCTGAKAACACCTGCGTTATATCGCACGCRATTTCACCAACACATTTCTACATACAACCGAAGGGTAATTCACTGCAGTTGGAGCTGGTGTCAAAGACGCTCACCAAATCCGATGCCGAGCAGCTGCCCGTGCTGCAGCGTGTTGAAGTTGGCAGCGTTTGCAGCGCTTACTCGCTTGAGGATGACTGCTACTATCGCGGTCGTGTGCAAAAAGTGCTGCCCGGCGATGAAGGTTATGARGTATACCTGCTCGACTATGGCAATGTTATAAATGCCACYGTTATAAAAGAAATGCCCGCTGATTTGCGTGCCATACCGRCGCTGGCGTGGAAGTGCAAACTGAATGTGGTGCCTGAGGCGCCTGAAACGCTACTAAACGAATGCTTTGCGGCACTGCTGGAAGCGCACTTTGGTGAGATCTACACCATCGAGTCGGAYGAAGTTGCGCTRGACGCAAATGAGCGCATACACATTGTTAAATTACAGGCGAACTACAAGGATTTGGCTGAGGAATTAGCCGACGCTGTGTCCAAGGGTGATGCCGAGAAGGCGGCCGCTGCCCTATCACCCGTGCCCACACTGCACAATTGCACCATCATACATATCAATTCGCCAGCTTCATTCTACATACAATTGGCCGAAGATGTGCCCGCCGTAGAGAGAATTACTGATGTGCTCTTAGACGCTGAGACCGATTTCCAAGCATTCACCGATTTGCAAGTGGGCGCCATATGTGCCGCACAGTTCCCCGACGATCTGGCATTCTACCGCGCGGAAATCGTGCAAGTGCTGGAGGAGGGCAAATGTGAGGTGCATTACCTGGACTTCGGCAACAACGCCGTCACGGATCAGTTCCGTGTGCTGCCCGACAACATGCTCGATGAGGCGGCCTACAGCAAACACTGTGCATTGGATGTTAATTTAGCGAGCAATTTGGATGCCAGCGCCGCATTTGCGCAGTTCATCGATTCGCGTTTCTCTGAAACATTCCAGGTTGAGTTGCTCAAAACRACYGTGGAGCCGGTCATCTGTCGTCTATTCTATCAGGAAAAGAATGTGGCTAACGAAGTGCTGCAATTGTTGAAGGGCGCTAACGGTAGTGGTGCTCAGGCAGCGCTGCTGCCGAATGGCCTTAACGGCTCGGCGGCATTAAATGAGCAAGAAAATGCAGCGACACAAGACAGCGTTGCTGGCGTTGAGATGACGCAGTAACACGCATATAYGCAGAACAGTTTCGAGCTGCGCATGCGTGCAAGACTTAACAGCAAACCAGAGTGAGATATGAAACATAACTGATTTTTACGGCCTAAAGCGTTCGGCGTACTAACGAGCGCCGGCTTTCGACCATACTTCCCGTTGTTTGGAGCCGAACGGCGGTTTGGTGCTAAAAGAGCGTTGTAAAACTGGCACCTCGTACAGAATTTAAAGTGCGCAGAGAGCAAATCAACATTTGTGTGATATACATACATACATAAATACCATAAATATTGTAATATTTTTTTTCTAAATTGAGTACAGCTCATATTTATGCTGCATAGCGAACTGAGTGAGAGCAAAATGGGCAACCCGAACACGAAAAATATAAAAGGTGCCAATTTTTGGGCAGAAATTGAAATTCTAAATGTAATGTAAGATGCATAGGAAAACTCGAGTTCATTATTTTGATATTTTTGCTAAGAGGCCTTTACAAAGAATTTTTTTTTTTATAAAATTAATTAAAATGGTAAAGAAAATTTATTATTATTTTTATTTTATTTCGCGCGTAAAAAGTAGCGTAGAACGTGAATTTTTCGTTGGAGCTGGGCCAATTTTTGTTCCAAGTTAATAATTGAGGTATTTTCATAATTTTATGCTAATGAAATGCCTTTCAAAGTAAGAAGAAGCATTTTTTATTTTATTTTTTTTTATTTTTGTAAACGTGTGTTTGTTGCACGCAAAGTAAACATTGTAGAGTCTACGAAAGCAGCTTGATGTTGTGTTAAGGTAAAGCGCTTGAGTTGCGGGAATACCGTTAAAACTTAGCTGAAGCCAAGCAGGAAATAAGGAGAGAAATATTAATATTAATTTTGAAACGAAATTAAAAATCTCGAAAATGAACAAAAAAAAATGTAAAATAGTTATAAAAAACCAAACGAAAAAAATATGGCTAACAGGCAAAGTATATAAATAAACATATATATAATATAAAGAATGCATTACATATACACATACACGAGCATTATAATACTTATATATGAACACATGCAAAGAAATAATAATAAATRAAGGAGAACTTGCTCAATTTATATACGAAAACCCCCAAAATACATTGTATAACAGGTTGTACTACAACACTGCTGAAGAAYGCAAAATTTTGCACAGCAAAACAAGAAGAGAAGTATGAGTACGTTGCAATAATTACTAATCGCCTAGCGAAATCGTCTATTGCAATTCAAGCGTGATGTGAAAACGCTTTATAATTAAAAAAAAGATATTTTTATTTTCGTAAAAAAATATCACAACGCGTCCATTTCATTTTTGTTTTTGTAGAAAAATGTTGGTGGGTAACAAAGTTAAGAGTAGCAAACAATTTGTAAGCATTTTAGTTTTTTACTTTTATTGTAAGCAGCTTCAAATTGCATATGGCTGCTGTTTTATTTTTTATTTTCAAAATATTTTTTGTCAACTATTTTTTTT
>NW_017534630.1:3024194-3034588 GCF_001853355.1 Bactrocera latifrons
TTTTTTTTTATACTAACCTATGCAAATAACAGTTTATGACTTGCTTAAGAGGTCATTTGAGGAATGCGTTCCTTGTAATTTTACTTTCCAGGGCTGGCGTCAAATGGAACAACAAAATTAGCTTATTGACCAGTTTTCAAGCAAATAATGGCGGAACGGTGAGCGGATTTTCAAAGCAAAAACAAAATAAGCTAATTAACTTTYACAATTGCCGGAAGTATCGTGATCCCGATATCGCTTAGTTTTTGAATATGCTAATCTTTCTGTTTATGTCTGCGCATGAAAGAGTTCTGCGCAGGCGTAAACGTGCGGATGCATGTGCATATGTTTACTTTACAGGTACGACCAGACAGCCTGCAAACCGGCACATGCATATGTATGTACATTTAAATAGGTGCTAAGTAAATAGAACAGACAAGAGATAAYATGTGCATACACTTGGTGAAACTACTTATTTATAATATAAAACTTCATTGGACATGATTAGACAAATAAATGTAAATATGTTTGTAAAAATAGAAATTATTTGTGATGATCTTAAGATAATGATTTTTTACTCTCTGCGTACATACATGTTAATGCATATGTTGCATCGAATGTTTAAAAGTACAAGAGACGATGGATGAAACYTATTTTTAAATATAAGTTGGATGAGAGTACTCGTATCTTATTATATTATCCATCTTGACCTGTATGAGTAGTTAGTGAAGGGTTAATATGCATTTCGACAAAAGAGACTAAACTATTTTCGGCTTCATAATAACTTCCCATCAATTTTAATGCCCTTAGCATTGAAATGCTGGGGAAGAACATCACTAGAGATTTTATACTAAACTTTCGACCTCCAGAAGGACTGATCGGATGTAAATTACCTGTTCCTGTTGGTCAAATCAAGTCATTTTTGCAGAAAGAATTTCCATCGATGCAATGGCACTTGGCACTCGGCACATTTCACTTTTGTAATACTTGATTATGRGCAAATCGCCGTCGTGCCTCTCCAAATTTCCATGGCATGAAGTTCGGATTCGAAGTCATTAGGTTTGATAATTTTGTRAGATTGTCAGGATTAAGTAAAAATGTAAGAAGTATCTAGTCAAAATAGTTTTAAACAGAACAATTAAGAGACTAATAGACGTAATTAAGGCACTAATTGAGTAAGTTAAGGGTCTAATGAACTCAATTAAGGTACTAGTGGACTCAACTAAGGGACTAGTTGACTCAATTAAGGGAGTATATGAATAACCTTTTCGGACGAAGCAGCCGAAATAATATCAATTTGGCCTAAATGAAGCTCGCTGTACTCTAATTGTATAAACAGTTTTGTTATCAATTTTGTTTTCTTATCAGATCCTTCAGAAAATGTACACATGCAGATAAAAAAGCAAACAAAACTCAACGAGAAGAGAACACTAAGCAAACATAAAGGTATCTTTTTAGAAATATACATAAAAATTAGATAATAATACACACTAATGTGTATGTGTAAGTATGTCTGTAAATTGATGTYTGTACCACTTTTAAGTTCTCTTAACATAACGGTGATAATTGAAATTGTAGCTTTAACAATGGTATGATGATTGGAAAAATGAYTGCAATGAAATTGAAGTAAATACTGTAGTAACTAGGTTAGTTTCGTAACATATTTATATGCATATGGTAAGTGATCACAAGAGGAAAATTTATCTTGGCAATTGTGCGAGTTCAATTCCGTGAATCTTGTAACTGCCATCAACAAACGATTTTTTTTAATTGAAAAAAAAATAACGTGACTTAAACAATAACATAATTTGCACTCAAAACGTTTGAAACTCGGAGAAAATATTTAAAAATTCATGCAATTATAGCATAGTGCKGATATCATCAGTAAATTGAGGGACCTAGGTCGCTTCTAAATAGCTGAGGACTATGCAATCGGAATAAAAACAATATATGTATTTCGGCATACGAAATATTGCTGAATTTAATCAGTTTCTATTTGGACACCCAACAATATATTGGGCATAATGTCAGTCATTATAAGCTGAGATACTTTTCCCTTTATATAAAATAGGTGTCTGCAAGTACTAMAATCTGACTTTCATGGGTACGATACTCTTCTTGGTGCATCTGCTGATTATATCATGTTAGCTCTTCCCATTTTTAATATAGAGTAGAGTCTAGTCAAGTCCTTGGCCTTGTAAACAATGAAGTCTGGTACTTTAGAGTAGAATTATATTTTATTTTGCCGCCATTTTGACATACATACGTAGCTCCAGCTTCGTTTTTTAACTCCACCAACACATTTCTACCTTTTTATTTTTTTTCAACAGAACACGTGACCGGTTCAAATAACGTTGCTGAGAATAAGTTTTGTTTTAAAAACCCTTTCTCATAAAAATACACAAAGTTATTGCATATGCATGCTTCCATACATATTTTGTACACAACAGAAAAACTCTGTAGATACATATTTAGGAACAAATAAACAAGAGTGAGCATATTCGTGTGGCATGCGATCAACGAGGCATCACCGYGGAAACATTTCTATTATCAGCACTTAACACCTAACATTTGTTGTTCTGCTACTGTTATATTATCACCACCAACAGCATGCACCGATGCCAGCCGAAGCAAGTGCGCTGTTAACATACCGATTCATATTTAACAGTGATGTTAACATATTCAGCTACTGTTTGTGGACAGAATTTTGAATCGGATTTTTCTCATTTTCCAACGAACAGCTGACCTAACAGTTATTTTTCGTTGTCGGCAAGTGCTTATCACTTGCTCGGCTTGCCAGCACACACACTGTAACAGTGTCGGCTATTCGGTCATTCAGCCAGGGAATGTTAATATCAATGCTTGATAAAAATTCTCGGTGTGCGTGATCGTTGTGGATCTGCCGTCTGTGGCGTATGTGATGCGGTGATGGCGTTTTCACTTTAATATAACATTTGAAACGGTACTTGCCGGTTTGATTTGATCGCATTGGGCGCGAGTGCTAGTCGGTGGGGGAAGTGAATTTTTAATTAGAAAATATTTATGACACGAATACACCGTCGCTAAAGTCAAATAAAAGTGAAATTTAGTGAATGATTTGTGAGAGGAGTTCTCGAAAATAAAGTGAAAATTCTGAAATGCAAAATTACAAAAATAAAATAAAAAATAAAATAATGGCATTCAATGCAAATCAACAAGCAATAATTTACCGAAACTAAGTGTGCGTTTTGAAATTGTGATAAAATATCAAAAATATTAAATATCAGAAATATTAAGTGAAATAAAAATATTTACTTGGAATACAATTTTTTAGTTGAAATGAAAATATTTTTATGCGCGAATTTGTTTAATGTGTGAAAACAGCTAAAGTGTTTAAGTCTTAATATTTGTGATAAGGATGTCACTTTCGAAAACAACGAAATTTCTTTTACTAAGTTGGAATATAATAAATACAGTCTTATAAGCGAGAGGTGAGCTTAATTTTTTCAATTATTTAAATTCATAAATTAAATCCGCGTAAATCTTAAGTGGTCGAAATTGTGAATGTTTTCACTTCTAACTTTTAGATCACTGGCGTTATTAAAGCAAATTTGTAACTGTTTGTTTATTAACTCAGTTTTTTTTTATTGAGTTGCTTGTCACATAATTTATGTTTTAATATTTTGTAAATAAAAAAAAATTAATCAAAACTTCTGTTATAATTTTGATACATACATATGTATGTACATTAATAACATAAAAATCATCACAGAATTTTCGTGTTYTTATAGCATTCATTAGAACACACAGTTAGGTAGCAAGCAAGTCAACAATCCTGCAGTAGAAAACCAGCAATCTCGTATTAGAAGCCCAACATTCGTTTACCCAAATTCTTTGAAATGTGAACAGCGATTGTTTGAACAGAGAAACGATGTTTAGTTAGGTAGATACAGGCGTTGGCARGAGCCAGCAGCGGTAAAATTAACTCAAATATTTATACCCTTAACAGGGTGTATTAAGTGTGTCACGAAGTTTGTAACACCCAGAGGGTGTCGGATACCCTATAAAGTATATATATAAATGATCAGTATGTCGAGGTGAGTCGATTTAGCCATGTTCGTCTGTCTGTCTGTCCGCCTGTCTGTCTGTCTGTCTGTCTGTCTGTATATATGCGAACTAATCCCTCAGTTTTTAAGATATCGAAAACGAATAGAATAAAGTGAATGATTCTATAAAGAAATTCAAGTAATACGTCTTTTCGTTGTGAGAATATTACAATTTTCTTAAATAATAATCTTAATAGTAACCACGTTGTCTAATTCATCAAAACGATTCTCCCAATATACCTTGGGTAAATAACAGTTTTCAAACAATTTTTTCTCATATAAAAAATAAAATATTTTCTTAGATTTTTTTATTGTTACAAACATACAATATTAACAAAGATATTCTGGAATTTTTGGAAATAAAATATTTTAAATTCGGCCATGCGACGCCATTTCCGTTGAGCCCTCGGAAAACACGCCCGAGTTGGCAGAATAAGTCCTTACAGGATCAACTAAAATGAAAAAATTTAGTTAAAATCTTGACTTAGAACTTGGACGAAAAGAAAAGTGAAATTTAAATTTTTGGCAGATATTTTTACAAAAAAATTAAATATTCACTGAAAATTTCGCGACATTTTTTTCCAAATATTTGTAATAGAAAAAAATTCTTCGTCCAAGTGTTTAAGAATTGTATCTCAAAGGCCTGTGTAAAATTTCATGAAGATCGGTTGAGTAGTTCACGAGAAATCTTCCCAACTGTCTTCAAAAACACAGGCGCACTTAAAATGGCTAGCCCCGAGCGCACAAGTTCTCAAGACTGTATCTCTGAAAGTATTGCTCGGATCAACTTGAAAATTGAGGAAAATATTCTAGATGTGTAGTAGAATGAAATAAGACATAAAAAATCGAAATTTTGAAATCCGTAAACCCATGTAACACCTTAAGAAACGTCGGAGATCCTACTAAATTGTATATAGCATAAATGACCAGCCTGAAGAGCTGAGTCGAATTAGCTATTACAGCAACTAGTACCTAAGGTTTTGAGTTATCGATCTGAAATTTTAAACTCTTCCTTTTCTTTCCAAGAAGTCGTTCATTTACTGGAATTTCCGATGTCATATCACCTTGAAGGCTAAACGATTGAAATCAAGTCTTTGTATGAAAAACTTTTTTATTTGACAAGCTCTTTTCACGAAATTTGGCGTGCATTATTTTTCAAGACAGCTGCCATAGTCGCCGTTCAAATATTTTAGAACGGGCGGCTRTAACATATAGCTGTCATACAAACTGAACAATCAAAAATCGATGCAACCGAAATTCAGGTATTTTCTTGTTCTAATTGGAAGGATATTTCTAGTACCCAACCATAAGTTTATACTTAAGCTTGATATGGTATTACAAGTTTTATTTTATTTTTTTTTTTTTGTGTACAGAAAATATTTTCAAAATAAAATTTTAAAAGTAAAATATAAAAAGTATTAAGGTAGCAGCTGAATCGAAAACTTATTACCTACTTTCTTTCAAATTCGCCCAATAAACTAGGATTCCAACTACCATTCTGCCTTAGAACCGTGTAGTTTCTTTGGAGCACATTTGACCACCTAATGATAGAGCGACTGACCTAAGACACCTTACGTATATTTAATCACCCAAACCAATGGCAAAGTAAATAAACGATTGAAAAATATTTGATTAAATAATTTTGTGTCAAAAAAAAAACTTTTTGTTTTTAATAAGCCTCTAAACACTAACAATGCAAACACTAATATTTTACATACCCACAAAAAATTTCAACTAATTTCACGTTCGTTTTAGTACAAACTGATAACGTTATCAGTAATATTGTCGGCATTAATGAATACCTATTATGGTATGTATGCTTACGTACATCTTGTTGTAAATAAATATTATGCAATTAATCTTTGGTGTTTTTACGTTCCAAACTCAATACAAGACATGTTTTTTTTTTTTATTTCCGAAAGCAGAACTCACTAAATATTTAAAAGCATACCCAGTAAAGCGGCATTTTTTCTTAAAAAAAAACACTAAAATTAAAAAAAGTATATTTTTTTGTTTGATCTTTTGACTTTTGTTATAAAAAATAAATAACATTTGCCAAAGCAAACAAGAGAGAGTCAACACTTTTCTACAAATACAACGTAGTAAGGAGAATCAAACTACAGGGGTAAAGAATGTTGAATGCAAACGAAGAAAATAAGTTAAATTGATTTAAATTGAAAGCGAAAAGCGGCGACACACGAGCAAATAAGAGAAATAGACAGACAAAAGTCAACTAATATATACTTGTATATAGGTATGTATATGTGTGTGTAAATGAATGAAAACACTAAAATATTGTTGCACGAACATAAGGCGAACATAAACAAACACATAACAATATATGTACCAAAATGAAAATATGTACATATGTATGTGTGTGTGATAATACATATATCAATGCATGTCTAAGTACAACACAAAAGCATAAACACAGATAATGGTTCAGTTTCTTTGCACTGCAAGTGGACAAATACCCACCCATTTGGAGCTCGACATTAGACAAATACTTACTCAGCAACACATACATACATAAATGTATGCTCGTAAGTATAGTTGCGCTCATGTGTGCGTGCATGCTTCTTTGTAACGAATATTCGGGCTTTGGCTCACTTGTGTCGGCCTGCCATGGATTACGGCATAATTTGATTTGACGAGCGGTCGAGCGCCATTGCAGTTTACAAAGTTCACTTTATTCATACATGTGTATGTGTGTGTGTGTATGATGCAATGCCGTTATCTCTGTAGTTGTAGAATATTGACTTAGAGGTCAGCTCGCAAGGGTATAATAGTAGGCTGCAACCTTATGGTATTGCGGAAAATGTAAATATTCCAAAAATATGCATAACTGAAAAAATCCACRAWGAAAATTCTTATTTCACATACTTTCTATATTTAGAAAATTTTKAAAATATATGTTGAAATAAATGGAAAAAATTCAGGGTGAACGATGAAGCCATAATACATTTCACAAATAGAAAAGATTCCATATATGTACTTGTAAGAACTGGATTTTGATTGGTAAGTTGGTATGGTAGCTTTATGCTATGTGTCCACAGCGGTATTCCAGGAAACTGTAAAGCTCATGCGCTTGCTAGAACAGGTACTTCTGCATCAATAATTGTGTAATGGAAACGGGTAAGAGCTGCTTTGGCTGCTTGTGTAAGCGCAATAACCTTTAGGCCTAGGATAAACCATAAGTGGTCTAGGGAACTCTTCACTCTTAACAGGGTTCACGTTTCAGTGGTTGTCGAAATTCTAAGTGGACACTGTCCGACCAGGATTCAACTGATGAGATAGAATCATCTTATCACCACCTTCTCGAATGACCCGTTTTTTTTCAGATCAATACAAAAAATCTCGGCATCTCTACTTTCAGTTGAAATAGCGGAAATAGAATTAAAAATCTAAGCAGTTTTGGACATTTTTGCCGATAGCAGATCCAGCTACAAAGGACTTCACATAACAGTCTAAGTATGATACTCATGCAATGCTGGAGGATCAGGCACATAACCTTACCTAATCAAGTTTGGATGACGGTGCATAGTTTTTTGATGAACAAAACATCAGAGTGTGTCCAACAATCTTTAATAATTTTATTAATTATTACCTAACTGGCCTTCCACTATTATGGAGCAGTAATGTGCAACATCTAATGATTCCTCTCGTTGGCCTCTCACTGAATACGCAAATATGCTTCAAGTTCTAAGTTCAGTTGTTTTGCCCTTATGTTTTACCGTCGATTTGATGATACGCTCCTTCAAAAAGATAATTTTTTATGCAATTTCAGTTTAATTTCTAACCGCACAGAGAGCAAACAGAAAGTCTTGTTGTGTTCGCCATAACTTGTCGGTCAGTTGGACATTATAAATAATAATTTCATTAAAACTCGAATGAAACTGGTGACTAGTGTACTCAAGACCACAGTATATTTTGCGGTTGAGTTTCTCACTTACATTTAATTTAATCATATAAATCGTATAACCACGTGTAGAACTAGCGTCAGTCTCCTGAAATTTCTAGTTAAAGTTAGGTATATAAAGCAAGTTGGATTTTCATTTCGTTATATTTTATTTTAAAATATTTAATTATAGAAAGGGGTTCATCACTAAAGTTTTAGAAATTTGTTTAAGAATTTTCACATTTTCTCTAATTTTTTTCTACAAATATTTGATTTCTTATTACTTCTAGTCTACAAATTCAATGCAAAGTATGATTTCTAGTTTCTTCTTACTGCTAATAATCTCTAACACAGCTGAATGAAATTCGATTGACAAGTGTCTCTCGATAGCGTTTACCTAAAATTATCATGCATATAAATATACACACGATCTAGAAGTATACCTACATATTTACATACATATGTACATGTATACACCTGTAAGTTCTTATGTGTCATTCGTCGTCGACATCGCTGTGCCACAATAAGCCCCCGATAGATATGTTGTGCCGCAAATGATGAGCCTATGTAGCAGAGGTGAGAAACATGCGACAGTCGCTGTCACATTAATGAACCCAAAAACCATATGTTAGCTCTTTTGTCACACCACCGGAATCATTGTTGTCGTAAAGTATGCAATAATACCCCTTAAAATAATAAATTGTGGTCAAATACACACACTTATACGATGGCCTTTTCGGATGGTTGGTGGGTGGCTGGTGTTATTCTAGAAATTTTTAAATAGATACACTAACTTAAGCAAATATTATTGTCACTTTACACGCAACACGTTAGACTTATTCGATTCTCGCGAAATTTATTATGTACGAAAGGTGTTATGATAAGTATATTGGTTTAAATGATAAGATGTATAAATTTCTAACAACAAGCTTCAATAAAGTTAGTAATCAAGTATATATAAGTTAAACATTCATATCAAGATATATTATGTGTGTATGTATATATCATTAATTGTGACAATGCTATTTACTCTAGAAATTAGTACCCTCTAAACTTAGTTTCTTTATGTGGACAAGTTGAAATGATTATAAATTATCTTATAGTACAGTAGTCCCCAATATTTTTAAATCGAATAAGAAAATGCATAAATTTATTTACAATTGGATAAAAATATCGAACAAAGAATTTGTCTAAAATTTTGTATTTTGAAACAAATTTCGTTTGCGGAATCGGTGCGAATGTTGGAAAAGGCTTACAGTGACTCAGTTTTATCAAAAATACAAGCTTACGAGTGATTCAAGGCCTTCAAAGACAGTGGAGAGATCGTTGAAGACATGCCTCGTTCTGGACGACCTTCGACCTCTTCAACTGATGAAAATATTAAAAAAGTGAAGCATATGCTACTTGATATCGTTAGGCAAATAATAGAGAGATGGCAAGAGAGCTCGACGTCTCTCGCGAGACCGTTCGTATGATTTTTGTGAATATTTTGGGTATGACTTGACTCGTCCCGATAAAGCTGATTTTTTTTTGTTAAACAGAGTATGCATTTAAAAACAAAAACGCAATGAATATCCTCCATTAACTACCGTATTCACCAGATTTGGCTCCGTGTGTTTTTTTCTTTTTTCCCAAACTGAAATTTCCGCTCCGTGCAACCCGTTTCAGTCGATCGAAGAGATATAACAAAATTTGCTCCATTAGCTGAAGGCCATTCCAAAAATAAGCTTAAGAAAGGGGTTTCGTGGAGTGGAAAAATCGTTTTAARAAAGTATATTGCATCTCRTAGGMATTATTTTCAAGGCGACAATATAAATGTTGATGTTAAAGTGTCTGCTATAAAATATGCTTTGATTCCCTCCTACAAAATTGCTACCCAACCATTAACGCAATTTATGTATTTCCTAATGAAATATAAAATTATAATTTCAGAACAAAGACTTCTTTATATCTACATACTTGTATATTGTTTATAAAATATGCAATTACGCATATTTAAGTCCATCTACGAGTATGTATGTATGTACTTAAATCACTTCTTTGTTGAGCAATGAATCATGACATGTTCTTGCTGTAATTATCGAATTTTCGTCACACCAGCATGCAGATAGTCACAATATAATAATAGTCGCTTTTTCGATTTATCAGACTGGCGAGAGTAGCGCCACTTACATACACTTAGAAGGCTCGAGTGTTTTTTTTTTTTGTTTTGAATTTTTTTTTCATGATAAAATTCGCCAGGCAAATCTTTCGGATACTAAACAGCTGGCAAACACACGGTATACGAACTTAAAAAAGTTTGTATCAATTTGGTAAAATATTTAAATTACAATTTTTATCAAGATCATAAGAAAGTTTATATGGATCAGGTATGATTGATATTATGATTCAATGGAAATGGGGTTTTCAATAAGAGCCCTACAAAAGAACGG
>NW_017534631.1:0-26645 GCF_001853355.1 Bactrocera latifrons
GTTGATCCGACTAATAGTTTCGGAGATGCAACCTCGAAAAGGTCAGGTATAGGCTGAGGGCGTAGTAATTTAAACTTTAAACGCGTTTATCTCAAAACCGTGTTTTCAGAGTCGGTGAGGAAAATATCTCCGAAACCGCTATACCGATCGGTTTGAAATTTTCACACGACTTACTCAGATATATTTTCCAGGTAATGATCGAAGGAATAAGGTTTTGAACAATAATTTCGATTTTTCAAGCCACTTTGAAGTGAAAAATTTTCATGAAAAACTGAATTTTTTTTTTTAAACAGCCGCCATTTTGTCAAAAATCAAAATTTTTTACCTGTATTTATTTATCACAAAAGTAAATATTTTTGGTTTTCAGTTAATTTGGATCAGACATATCTTGCTCACCGCCAAGCACTTTTTTGGACGTCTGTAATATTTTTTTAAAAAAACCGCTGATTTTTAAAATACATTAAATTTTGTTTAAGTACATGTTTTCCAATAATGTATAGAATAAAATGCCTTTTGGAATCGAAATTGGAAAAAATTCACAAAAAAAGTGTTTTTTCTGCCTCGCAAGTGGTGGCTAGGTCAGGCGTCTGATTGGACGAAAGCACTCCAGTTCTGAAAGTATTCGACACAGTACCTGCGGAGGGAAACAGAAGAAGAGGAAGACGTAACGGAGTGTACCAGTTGAAAAAGGACCTGGATACACTTGGAATCTCCAGTTGGCGCCCAATGTCGAAAAGGAAGGACGCGCGCTGGTGTAAACTCGGCTATAACCGAGAGTCAATAAAGAAGAAGAACCTACGAATTAAGTCAAAATAGCAATTAACCGCTAATTATCGAGCAAAAAGGGACACACTTTGTCCATATCTGGTGTCTTTTGCTATTTTGGGCCGCTTTCAGTGTGCTTTAGAAAAAAGTAAATGCTAAACTATTTCTGCGAATTGAACAGTGCGTCGTAAAAGTGCGCATACCAATTCGACTAGTCTTCTTACAGCAGACATTTAATGCAGACAACAAAGAAACAAGCCGTCATTTGTAATGTCAATTCAAAACATTCCGTAGTGGACAAGTGTACATTGTTAGTTGATTCATTTGTCACAGCTGGCGACGGCGCGGCAACAAGCAACAATGTAATAACAACGGCTCGCAAATAAATAAATCATATTTCATGCATGGCCGCACTTGAAACCTATAAAAATTATATAAATGCTTAGATGGCAGCAATTTCTTGAGGAATTATGAGCATTTTTTTGTTGTTGTTTTTGGTTTTTGTTCAACGAAATTGGAAATAAGGCAGAACCAAAGGGAACTTGTTTTCAAATTTAGCAATGAGAAAGTTAGTTGGCCGAAAAATCCGCACACACGCATACACACACACACACACAGAGCCACACGTGCATGCGTGGCAAGGCAAAGGCACTTGCAAAAATATTTTCAACTATGAGCTCATTAAATTCCTTTCAATGCCGAACTATGCGCGTCTTCAATTGACGATAATCATCTGCTCGCCGCTGCCACCGGTGGGGAAGGAAAGTGATGGCGCTGCTGATTATCTGCGCTGTGGCATTGAGGTAGAGCAGACAGCGAAGGTGCGCAACGCGCACGCAACTACAAAGGCATATAAGCATGTTAACATTTGTACGTATAAATACTTAATATAATATTATATATACATATGTGCGTATATTGGTGTAGCTTTAAATATGTTTTGCTTATATGACTTCCGCTTTTATTTTTGCTCCCTCCCTGCTAACGGCATTGAAAACAGCAATACGCACACATTTCGCCGCTTTTATGGAGCAGCAGGCTGCTAGCGTTTGGCCCAAATTTGTTTTTGTTATTGTATTTAAACGGTAATTGTTGGCGAATGCCAAAAGTTAACTTAATAGCGGCAATCAGCGGTGCAAAAAATAAACAATAAAGAAGGTGAGTCGGCGAGAAAGGCGTTTAAGAGAGTAATGGCGATGAACGAAAGGAAAAAGCGAAATGTCACAAATGTAATTATGTCAAAAGAATGCACATAATTTATAATTTTCAAACATTTCGAATTACTTAATATTTCAGATAACTAAGGAGCACACCTATTGTGACAGCTAAAGAAGAATTTTTTAAGAATTTAAAAAAAAGTTATCCATTATCAATTGTTTTAAAATTTTAGTGGCATAGTTATACTTATTTCATATTAATATACAATAAAATTGTGAAGTCAAAAATTACTACACCGATGGAGTTTGAAAAGGTTCACCGCCTCTGTAGTGATTCCGGTCTTCTCTATAGATGAAATCCAAAAAAATCTCTCCTACAAGTTATCATCTGCATAATGACCCAAACCCAAAGACAACAAGTAAGGAAGGGCTAAGTTCGGGTGTCACCGAACATTTTATACTCTCGCATGTTAAAGTGATAATCGAGATTTCAGGCGTGGTTGTGAACCGATTTCCCCCATATTTGGTACATATCATCAGGGTTCTAAGAAAATATTATATACCGAACTTCATTGAAATCGGTTGAGTACTTCCTGAGATATGGTTCTTGGTCCATAAGTGGGCGACGCCACGCCCATTTTCAATTTTTAAAGAAAGCATGGATGCAGCTTCTATCTGATATTTCTTCCGTAAAATTTAGTGTTTCTGACGTTTTTTGTTAGTCGGTTAACGCACGTTTAGTGATTTTCAACATAACCTTTGTATGGGAGGTGGGCGTGGTCGTTAACCGATTTCTTCCATTTTTGAACTGTGTATGGAAATGTCTAAAGGAAACGACCCTATACAGTTTGGTTGACATAGCTATGGTAGTTTTCGAGATATGTACAAAAAAATTAGTAGGGGGCSCCTCCCTAATGCGATCCTTTGTGCCAAATTTCATTTAAATATCTTTATTTATGGCAATTTATAGGTTTTCGGTTAATATCGTTTTGTGGGCGTGGCAGTGGCSCGATTACAACCATTTACGTAATCGGAATTTTTTTTGATAAGGAACATGTTTATCGAGTTTCATCATAATATCTCAATTTTTACTCAAGTTACTGCTTGCACGGACGGACGGACAGACAGACAGTCAACCGGATTTCAACTCTACTCGTCACCCTGATCACTTTGGTATATATAACCCTATATCTGACTCTTTTAGTTTTAGGACTTACAAACAACCGTTATGTGAACAAAACTATAATACTCTCTTTAGCAACTTTGTTGCGAGAGTATAAAAAGAATATCACAAATTGGTAAAACGGCCTTTAAAAAAAAAATGTTAAAATTTCATCCAAAATTTTCAGCGTTTTTCCCCTGCAAAAACCCAATACGCGAATAGCTCGAAAATTTTCTAAAAACTATTTGAGATATCGTTTTAAACTTTTGCAAGGGTTTCATCAAGCAAACAGCCACCTATTTTTCGAAAAAAAATTATAAATTAAAGAATTGCTTCTTGATTTGAGTACTGGAAACTGAACGAATCAAGTGGAATTTAAAATTATGCTATATGGAAAATAAGCGTAGTAGTTGTCCAATCCATAATAATCTAAGAATAGTGCCACGATGTGTCCAATTTTCACACCGTCAATACTAAAGCCCTCTCTGGTATATTAGGTTGTCGAATATCTCCCTTTGTCTTTTTTGCTCTTTATTCAATGCTCTATAAAAAGTGTTACAGTGATCAAACATGCGCCGTTTCATTCGATAATCTGTTTCCATTTAGACGGCAACTTCATAATACTCCCCTTGTAGAAGCCCCCCTCATTATTTGAGAAGAACTCGGACAACTACTTTTCAAAAGCCTCTTTTGTGTTCAACTTTACATCAACAAGGGAGTTCGCCATGAACAGGAGCAGATGGTAATCACTTGGCGCTATTTTTGGGTTATATGGTCTATGCGAGAAAACCTCCCATCCGAGCTCCCGTAGCTTCTGACGAGTCATCMACGAAGTGTGTGGTCTGGCGTTGTCCTGGTGAAACACTACACCCTTCCTGGTGGCCAATTCTGGATGCTTCTGGTCGATCGCCTGCTTCAAGCGGTCAAGTTGTTTGCATTAGAGGGTAGAATTAAGCCTGTGGCCCTATGGGAGCAGCTCATAGTTTATGATTCCCTTTCAATCCCACGAAACACTCAGCAAAGCCTTGATGGCCGTCAATCCCGGCTTGACCACTGTTTAAGACGATACACCGGCCTTCGACCACGACCGTTTTCGCTCGATATTGTCGTATGTAATACATTTTTCGTCGCCAGTCACCATACGCTTCAAAAATGGTTCGAGTTCGTTCCGTTTCAGCAGCATATAGCAGGCGTTGATTCGGTCTACAAGGTTTTTTTGCGTCAAATCATGCGGCACCCAAACATCAAGCTTTTTTGTGTATCCAGCCTTCTGCAGATGGTTTGATATGGTGTGGTGACTAACTCCCAGCTTCTTGGCGTTGTCACTAGATGCCACAGGCCGGTCTAACTCGATGTTTTGAATGATTAGATCGGTATTTGTCGTCACAGGTCTTCCGCCGGCTGGCTTATCCATAGTGTATTTTCACCCGCTCTGAGTCGTCGAAACCATTCGTCTGCAGTTAGAAGTGATAGAGACCATCCAGCAAAATACCATTACTCTCACGAAAAGTTTCTCTAGCGGATTTGCTTTTAACGAAGGAAAACTTTAAAATAGCGCGATTTTCGGCGTTAATGACCTCCATGTTTAGACGTCTATAACTGTTGGGCGCATTATCCAAAATAATCATGCATAGTGTCGTTTTGTTGGTTATGTCAAGACCTTTCAAAGATGTATAGTATTGCCAAATTCGAGCTCTGTAGCGTTTAATACATAGCCGCAAAATTCAAAAGACAAAAAGGGGAAAGGAAGATATTTGACAACCTAATATTTACTTAATGATTTATCGTACTTTTAGTATGGTGAGTTTACGAGTGAGCGAGGTTATTTTCCGATTTCATCCATTTTCACATTGTGTGTCGGTAAAATATTCGAGCTCCGCAAATTTGGTTGTTGTCGCTTTTGTAGTTTAGGAGTTATGTACATCAAACTATTAGAGTGGCCACGCCCATTTCTCCAAAACTTTTTACCCACATATGGCCTTGCCACTGCGATCCCCTGTGTCAAATTACAGTTTTATATCTTAATTTAGTACTTAGTTACGGTTCGTTATAGGTTTTCGGTTAATATCGTTTTGTGGGCGTGGCAGTGGCCCGATTACAACCATTTACGTAATCGTAATTTTTTTTGATAAGGAACATGTTTATCGAGTTTCATCATAATATCTCAATTTTTACTCAAGTTACTGCTTGCACGGACGGACGGACAGACAGACAGTCAACCGGATTTCAACTTTTCTCGTCATGCTGATCACTTATATATACATAACCCTATATCTATGACGATTAGTTTTATGTGATACGTACAACCGTTAGGTGAACAAAACTATAATACTGTATAGCAACAGGTTGCAATATTAAAAAAAAAAACAAGTGCTTTTTTATTAAGACCACAAACTAGGTATTAAACAAAGGAAAGAGAAAAGTGATAATATTATTTTTGTCAGACGTTTTCAAAAACAAAACAAAAATGCAAATTTTGGTGAAACTTTTGTTCAAAGACCTGGTAAATTATATCTGTAAGACATGAGTAAAATTTCAGATGGGTTGAGTAGTTTGCGGGAAATCCTGCAGCCCTTTGTGAAACCACTTTTTCGAGTAAAACCCATCTAAAGGTGTATCTCGAGCGCGAAACTTTTTTGGGATATATCGTCCAAACCTATTACTCGTATCAACTATATAGAGGCAAACTCAGGGTTTTAACTTCAAATTTACTACGGATAATATGTTTTTATTTGCTATATTAGATCATTATTTTTACTATTATAGTATCATAATAGTTTAACCTCCCGTTGTCAGATATAACCATTTTATAACTAAAACTCAAAATGAAAAAAATAATGTAGTATGAAAAGTGATACTACATTATTTGCCATTTTGAGTGACGATATACTTTGTACGTTTTTGACTACTCATTAAAAATAAATAATTCTTAAATTCTATATAAAATTTGGCACAAGGTCAACGCGAGCATACTAAAGATAATTATACACTACTTGCATGTACTTTACTGTTTACTTTGAAACCAAAAACTGTCTAAGTGTGAGTGTGTATTAAAGGAGTCACCAAGTACGGGATGTAGGATGGAAGAAAAAATATGTGTCAGTGACATCTTGACAGTATTTGATGCTTTGGAAATACTCCAAAGCTGCCGCTAATGACGTATGTACCTAAAACGGCTTGAGCGGCCGAAGCTTTGTGCGAGTACGAATGTGTGCATGAAAATGTGTATTTTTGTCAACATTTAGCTACCGCTGCTGTTGTTGTGATTCTTGTAGCGGCTTTAGCAATTTTCGCTGACTGCAGCAGCTGTCACGTTGACATTTGCTAAGCAGCTGAGCGGAGAGACGAGTCTTGACAAGACTTTTATTTGGAGAAATGGTACTTATATTAACATAACGGTATAATATAACGGTATATACATGTATGTTTGTGAGTATTTGTATGAATGTATGTATGTATTAGGCTAAGTGCTATATGGAGCTCTTTAAGCTGTTACAAGCACATAAACCGAACGAATAAGCCGAAACTTTCCACTCAAACTCAGGAACTTCTTGAATAATTTTCGATTTTATTTCAGATTAGTAGTCAATAAACTGGGAGCAGGTTGAGATGACTATCGATGAGGGAAAGAGGAAAGCGCTTGTGTGTAACCAGAGGGTATAAGCAGCCCTACTCACTTAATAGATTAATAAAATACTGAGTTTAAATTAAAGGAAGATATTCATGCGTGTATTATAATAATGTCGATGATTTCAATGAAATTGTGCGCCGCAAATGACTCAGAAAACGAGAACAAATTCAATTGTAAAAATAGTTATGAAATGGAAATGGAACCACTTCGGCAAAGTATATGCGGCATCATAACCAGCAAATATGGCATTTGGCAAACAGTTATTCACCAAAGCATATGCATAAAATATCTTATACATACAGACGCATGCATAAACCTTTATTCGCCACCAAACCGCAGGCTTTCGCTAACGAACGCTTAACGAGCGCTGACGAGTGCAGCACCATATTATGCTTGCAGCAGCTGCAAAGAATGTCTCCAGCACCCAATCGGCGGCAATAACACATTTACATACTATACATAAGTGTAAGTATAGTATGCATAAAGAAAAGTGCATTTCTTGCATATTTATAGCACATTAATAACATATATATGTGCGTTCAAAGCTAACAGCTTTTTGCAATCAAGCAAATATGTCGCCCGCTCGAATGTATGTATGCTTACTAACAATATTAATGGCAATATTTCCGCAAGGCATTCTGAATATCCAACGTAGCCATTTGTATGCGTAAAGTATATTTTTCAGCGCAATTCCGCAATTCCAGCTTCATATGTAATGTGGCCACCAGTGCGTATGAGTTACATGCAGTCAATGGCAGAGCCATTACAGAACACTTACACAACTATACTAGTGAATGTACATACATATATGTATATGTATTTGGTATAGTACATACATAGACTGCAGAGAAACGATTACAAAAATGATGTGCAAGAAGAAGCGAAAAGTAAAATGCTACTAAATTAGTATATGAAATCTCTATGAGAATATTCGCTGATAATTATACTAGGGTTGATTTTCTCTTGAGATCAGTAGAAATTTTAAGTTTGCTACGATCCTTCGTCGGTAATAATATAAAATCTATACCTCAGTGAACAGCGTAAAGAGCTAAGACGACTTAAATTCCATTGTCCACTCGTGGGCCTCAGACCGAAAGAGTCTTTCACTGGAGCAGAGTCTTCCATACGTTGGAAATGATTTAACCAGTGCATTCGTAGAGTTTCTATGCGCTTAGTTATATGCATGTCGCCGAATTGTTCAAAAAAGTTCATATTTCCATATACTTCGGTACTCATTACTCGTGCGGATGGCTCTAAAGTCCTGGCGCAAAACAGTTCTCGCCAATGCTCGAAATGCTCTATCATTTCGGTGCGGTGATCGTCCATGTTTCTGCGCTGTATAATAGAGAGAGAGATCTGCTTCGTGAAGAGAGAGAGATTTGCTTTGGCAAGAGAGAAAGAGAGAGAGAGAGATCTACTGCATTGAGAGAGTGATCTGCTTCTCAATCATTTACTGATCACAAGGTAGATTGGTGATATTTTTGCAAATTCTGAGCTAGACAAAGACCTTCACGCATGCAAATTTATAGAACTGTGACATACATAGTTCACAAGACGCAAGGAATTTTTGTGAGTGGTCTTCAAGTACTTTGACTTGCTCTCGTTCACCACAATACCAAAATCTTTCTCTAGGTTGGAAATGCTGCGCGCCCGACTCTGTTGGAGTTACTTTTCGGGCAGAAAGACCTGCATGAAATGGAGTGTGGAGATCGGAATGGCTCGTGGCTGATATTTGGAATCTCATGATGGACTCTCTACTTGGGAAGCTCGAGCCTGTAGAGTCTGTAAGTGTTGTGTTACGAGTTAGAGCAGTCGGGTAGACAATTTTTAGAAATTGTAAATAGTTGCACTTTAGGTGTGTGGGTGGACATATCGATGGAAAAAACGGCGACAATGGTGCTTAAGGCTAGATTGTCGCCAGTTCGTCCACCGATTGTCCGGGTGAACTAAATGTGCTTCACTTCACACTTGACGAATGTAAAGGGGCGACTGCAAGCAACCGTAGACATATTTTGTGGTGTGAATGTGATCTGTGACGTCCTACTGTTCGCATCATATATGCTATGTGACTTATTTGTCTTCTGTGTAACTTATGGAGCCGCTGTATAGTGGAAAGCAGCCACCACAGTCTTGGTGTGCCAAAAATTCCTTTAAATACAGCGTTGTCTAATGCTTGTCCGTATGTCGCACTGTCTCAACGTTTGTTATGCAGGTTTGGATAGGTGCACCCCCTCTTGACCTGATTGTCATACAGCGTGTTGTTGCATTCAGGGTGAAAAAGGGCATGAGTGTGTCATTGCTGCGGAATGACAGGATTTCCGATGATGGTATGGCAGCAGCAGGCTTCCAGATAATAGGTTCAGTTGTAGCAAGTCCGTTGGGACAAAAGTCCTAACGATCGAGTGACTTATGAGTACATTCGATACGTTGGGTTTGTTGAGGGTAACCCAGACTTCAGATTCTGTCTGAATCTGGGATTTTTGCTTACGGGACATGGGCCTCTGAAAGCATTTTTGTATCATAGGCATCTATATGATAGATCGGGTTGTTTTTGTGGAGCGGGGGTAGAAAACTGGGTGCATGTAATTGCAGAATGCCCGATGTACTCGGACATTAGGAATCTGGGTGGTATGGGAATTAACTGGGAATTATCGGTATAAATTTCACTAGTCGGAATTCCGAAAAGTTAGGGTTGTTTGCGCGTGAATGGTTTAGGTGGCGAAGGCGTTTAACTAAGAATTAGGTTAGCTTCTTGGGTGAATAGTGTGTGCGTATAATGTGCATATGCGTTCCAACCTCCGGTCACCAATCCAAAGCAGTATGGAAGCTCAACAGATAGTAGCCTCGGTTACGGGGTCTGATCGTAGACTTAATTCTGGAGCCGGAGCCCTAGGAGTGCACTCCAACCTGCTCATACGGACTGGCTCCTCGGAGAGTATTGTGTTGGTTGTGGTTAAAACCCAACTGAGAAAGAACTGCACTTTAAAAGTTGAATGTAGAGTTGCATTGCGATCGGGTGTCGGTTATGCATTACGGCAGAGGTTTAAGATGGGTCTCGAACGCTACCAAGGTGGTTAGTGTGTCCATTTCACACTGGCAATCGGTACTGAAAATGCCTAGCATTTTGAGGGCGCTGATCAACGCATTGATTTCAACCGCTGTGCTTTTGAACGCGGTGGATAGGGCTGTCGTCAACAGATACCCACGTACAACCAAGTACACCGGACGTTGTCCGTCCACCTGTCTATATGCATACGATCAGGTTTTGATCCATTTTTCCCCAAGAAGCTGCTCATTTAGCAGAAACGCTGTTATCGAACCACAGCATATAGCTGTCATACAAGCTGAACGATCCACATCAGGTCTCTATACGATATAACTGAGTCACAAACCAACCGAACCTGAAATAAAGTTCTTGCATAGAAACTTTTTTATTTTGCGAAGGGCATTCCAGATTCGTTGCAACCGAAGTTAACCTTTTTCTTGTTTGATTTATAAGGACTTCAAATTTACTCCATCAAATCTCAGAAATATGTCAAAAAATTGTTTATTTCGTTTGTAGTGTATGTGCACGCACGTCTGTTAATGCACAGTTATTTACTGCACATTTGGTGGATGCGCTTGACACGAAAATCCACAAAAATTCAAAACAACCGGCTGCAGCTGCTACAACAACAAACAAACATGTGCGAATGTAGAAGCAAGCGCCATGGCAGCCAAATGCCAAACTGTGTTGCACAGTGTTTTTGTTAACCTAATAAAAAAAAACAACTTTCATTTGCATACCCATACACACGAACACACACCGAACATGAAGAGCAACGAAATTTTCAAAATCAAATGCCAACGCCAATAGCAACAGCAAAAACCGCCGCATGCTAGCGCTTTTGGCTGCCATTTATCCTATGTGCAACAGTCGTGGCAATCGTGCTGTTACAACAGCAACAGCAACAGCAATGACATGTTGCCAAGGCGAATAGGCGGCGGCCAAGCATTTCGCTCAGTGCAACTTAGCCGCCCAGTCGTTGCGGGTCATTACGGTTGAGTTATTGGCGCGTGAACGCGAGGCGTGGCGAGGGGCGGTGCAGTGTATTGCAATGCGCTGTGGGGGGAAGCTAAACATTCAAAATTGGCCACGATCATAATAAATGAAATTATTTGGCGCGAAAAATAAAATTAATTCGCTGATATGCAAATGGCAGGGGATATATTCTATATAAGTATATCTTTATATATGCATGTGTGTTTGTATGTGTAAATACGAACGTGTGCGGGCACGAATGAGTAACACCACTTGACTCATCGCAAAATTATTACAAAACTATGTGCAGATAAATAAAATACATGTACATACATATGTACATATGTGCACCTGTGGCAGTGGGTTCTGAAAAATCATAAGCATTTGGGGCTGAGCAATCACAAGCTGAGAATGGTGTGAGGGAAAAGCGTAGAAAATTTTGTTGTTATTACAAATATCAGCTATTTCAGCGTGTGTGAGTTGAAGGTGGATGTTTTCTTAGTAGATTGGTGGTTTTTTGTTTTGGCGTTGTTTTTGTTTATTTTTAAACCAAACTTTAGTAAGCGATGTTTCTATAGCAGCTACAGTATTAGACAAAACTAAAGCACCCCTTCCATTGCTTTGAAAATAATAACTGATAATTAAAAAATATTAGCAAATTCTTTATTTTGGGTGACTGAAACACATATTTTAGACATAGAAGAAATACAATTATTTACTATATATTTGACATCGAGTGAGAACCACCATTATAGTGGCATATCCTTTTCAGCATACGGTAGCATCCCGTTTTTTAAAATGTCGTTGTAAACAAGCCGGTCCCTTATTCCATTTATTATATGAATAGGTTCAGTCCCGTACCCAGAGAAAGAGACCATAACATTACCACCGCCATATTTAATGGTCGCAACATAATACTTAGCTTTGAGTCCTTGTCCTTTCGACCTTCTCACACATCTGATGTCATCCGCATCTTTAATATTATATTTCGATTCGTGTTAGGAGAAAATGGTATTCAATTTCTGAATGCTCCAATCGTGCTGAACTATCACAAATATGAGTTTGGCCTTTCAATTTTTTGCCGAAGTAAGGAACTTTCCAGCTGGACGCCAAGAGAACAACCGTCTCCAAAAGTGCATTAACTAGTAAGAAAAAGTGTTTCTGTAATTGATTGGAAAAAACGTTGGAATAAATTTGCGTAACCTTTTTGATCAATGAATCCTCTCTTTATATAGTTTTTCGCTGTCTTCCTCAGCTGTGCCGAGAAAGTACATTGCCAGTTTGCTGAAATTTATTTATTAATTTAACTAATTTTATGTTGAGATAAACCGTTTCGCCAATCACTTATTATTTTATTTCTAAAGTCGGCTGAATAAGTATTCTTCGCCAATTTTGATTCTTCAACTTCAATAGGAGTTCTTTAGTTTTGTAAAATACTGTTTATGCTATAGTGGTCCGATCTGAACAATTCTTTCTGAGATTGTACCGCTGCTTTGGACACTAGTTTGTGGCAAATTTTGTGACGATACCTCGTCAAACAAAAAAGTTTTCCATACAAGAACTTGTTTCAGTTCAGTTTGTATGGCAGCTATATGCTATAGTGGTCCGAGATCGGCAGTTCCGATAAATTGGCATTTTCTTCGGCAGAAAAGAAAGTGTGGAAAACTTCAGATGAATATCTTACAAACAGGGTTACTAATTCGCGTATACGAGGTGTGTTCAAAAAGTATCGCGAATTTCGAATTTTTTGTGGCGCTATGTTGGTACTCATGTCTCTCACTTATGCCGACAAGCTCGGCCTTGAATGTTCATTTAATTGTTGACAGCTGCTTTGCTTGCACGTGTTTTGGATCGTCTTCCATTTTTACCTATTCAAAAAGTGGATCAAAGAACCTGTATCAAATTTTGTGTGCAAAACGAAATTATTTGCGCGGATGCATTCCGAATGTTGACTGCGGCATACGGAGAAGCTACCTTGGACCGAACCAACGTTTATCGGTGGTACAAAATGTTCTCAGAAGGCCGAGAAGATGTGACAAAAATTGGCGTTTGCACCACGATAACGCCCCTGCTCACACATCGTTGCTTGTGCGCGACTTTTTGGCCAAAAAGAACACACTAATGATGCCGCAGCCACCGTATTCCCCAGATCTGGCCCCCTGTGACTTTTYCTTGTWCCCTAAACTGAAGAGGCCCATGAAAGGACGACGTTACGCATCTCTTGACGAGATAGGATCGAAGGAGGAGCTGAAGAAGATAAAAAATAATTATTTTTTGAAGTGCTTCGAAGATTGGAAAACCGTTGGCACAAGTGTATAATATCTCATGGGGATTACTTTGAAGGGGGCAAAATAGATATTCATGAATAAATAAATAATTTTTGAAAAAACACAAAATTCGTGATACTTTTTGAACACACCTCGTATATAGGCAGGCAAATCGTTTTTACAGTGTCTCCGAAGCTTACTTCTGGCTGTTAAAAACAAATTAAATATACCCGGTTCAATTTATAACACGAAAAAATATTTGACACATTTGTTGTTGATAAAGTCATGACCCCATTGCTCATAATCAATCCAGCTTAGAAAAATTGTCAATTATTTGAAGGGAAATTAAAGCAAAGTGCGTCGTCGGTGCTTAACCATGGTTCAAATATGCATTCATTCACTTGACAATCAATTATATGCAATCGGAGCAGACTCAAGCTTGCATCCGACGACTAAGGCCTTTCAGCCTAAAACAAACAACTAATTTCGAATAATTTAAATAAGACTAAAATGAGAATGAAGCTCGATGTATGGATACCACACGAGTGAACGCAAAAAACCTCTTTGGATGGAATTATCATCTGCAAATCCCACAAAATTTATCTCTTTTTTTCTGAGACGGATGGTTACTGATGATGAAAAGTGGGTCACGGTCACATAAGAGACAGCTATGGGCAATAGGAAAGGAAGTGTGGAAGATAACGCTAGGACGCATACATATCGATAGTGACTCACATATTTTTTGCGGATTTAGTTGGAAATTTCTTGGGCATACATCGCATAGTCCGAACCGGTCACCAAATGATTACATTATTACTCATTTCAAGAGAAGATTGTGAAAATTGACCGTCTTAGTACTTAGCTAATAGGCATGAGGGTTTCTATGAACGTGGCATTAAAAAATTACCTTCAAAATGATAACGATTAATAAAATAAATTTTTGAACCTACATAAATCGGATCACTCTAACTATGCTAAATGAAATCAATAATAATAAATATTGTAAGTAGGATATCTAGAAGCAGGTAGGCAGTAGATGTAGCGGCTGACGGAAAACGACGTATACACTGGGTTCCACGCTCCAAAGAATTTCTAGGAAACCAAATAGCTGATGAGATTGCCATAAGAGCCATCTGTCTGGAACCGTCTACCGAATCAGTATAGGAAATACAGTGGTCAATAAAAAGGATACACGAGTCAGCGGATGGACTCGGTCAACATTTGAAAGGATTATCTTCAAAAAATATATATTAAATTTTACGTTTCTGTGATTTTTCTTTAAAAAAGTAAGGAACCTCGAAATGGGTCACCTTTCAAATACTTAGATTAAGGCAAACAAAAGACTTACTCTAAAGCTTATTAGAAAATACATATTGACTATGAGAAAAAAAATGAATAGAAACCAGTAGACAAGATAAAAATTTCAAGCTTTGAGCTTGAACTATCCATATTTATTATCATTCTCAAAGCATGTGCATTTCTAACTTCTTTCTTTGAAGCAGTCATTAAACGAGCGCTAGATAATTTTTCAATATTTAATTCGTTACATTTTTCGCACCACACTTGCGCACAGACGTCGCTGGGCGATTGGTAGTAGCAAAAAATTATTTGCAATTATTTATTTAACACTCTGCCGAGCGCACCGCGCAGCTATGCAACACTCGCCAACGTAAATGGCGGATGGCGGACGGCTGCCGGGTAGAGCGGTAAGCATTTGGTGGCACTAACGAGCCGCACGACTACGACGACATGGCAACGTGCGCCATTTCAAATATGTGCTTTTGTGAATTTTCATATTTTGATGGCAAAAATATGTGCAAAATGTTCGCCAGCGAAAAACTTTGAACTTTCATATATTAATATTTGTTGTGGCTGCTTTCGTATTTCGGCTGTTTGTTGTTGTTGCGGTTGTCGCTGTCAGTAGCAGAACAAATTGCAATAAGCGCGAAAAGCTTGCAAATTGGCTGTGCAAGCGCGAGCGTTCGGCAAATAATGACGGCATCAGCGGCAGGCGTTGTGGCTGAGCGCCGCGCCGTCGCGCGCACCATTGACAGCGTGCGCGCTAGGTAAATGACGCTCGTACGTGCGTGTGTGTGTGTGTATTGGCAATTAATTGAATTGGGACGTATGCCACAGCAGCTGCTTGTTGGTCAGCACCTTTGCGGCGCGCTGCGTTGTTGATGGCGCGTCCGCTGCCACTGCTGATGAGTCAATTTACTGCGCTGCGGCAGCACTTTTCACCTCGCTCCCCGCTCGATCATCGCATAACGGTTCGGGGTTTGTGAATGAAATTATTAATGTGCATTTATTGATTATTTTTTCGCTTGCGGATTTTAATTTTAGTTTCATTACCGCCACGGCCGCAACAGCTGCATAATTATTATTAATATTCACAGTGTTCTTAATCATTTGTGGTATGAGCAAATCAGCAAATTAATTGAGTTGTATTTCGAGAAAATCGCAAACAATGTGTGCCGTATTAAAGCTGTTAAAATCGGCTTATAACTGCGGCATCGATATATATTTGATGGCGTTTTATTCTTTTAACGTCATGATTCTCAATGTTGTCCGACATTTCTAGTGACCCACATAGAGCATCTCTATACTCTACGACGCTTCAATTTCATTCTTTGAACTGAAAACTTAATAAGTGATCATCGTTCAGTAAACTATTCGTCTACGATCATATTGTTAGACATCCCTAGATGGATTAATGTGGCGCTTGAGGGCTTTTTACGCGCTTGGCTTCAACTGCAGTGTAGAAGTTCACGTAAGTGTGGAAAGTTCTCTAAGCATTATTCATTTGAGAGTGTCCAGAAACGATTCTTTTATATATGGCTCACGCAGCTCACGACTTCTGGCCTTAGATTAAGCCAAAGAACATCCGCTTTTAGGCGAGCTAAAGTAACAAGGCGAAATCTCCCTCCCCAGGGTTGTGCGCTAGGTTTGGGACACGTAAAAAAAAAACACTCACAAAGGAAAAGAACAAAACAGGCAGCTGGTGTAAGCTCGACTATAACGGCATAAGCTGTGTCTACGCCAATAAAAAGGAATAAGAGATCATCAGATTTAAAAAATTAATTGTTGGGACCTTCCCAGATATTGAGGAAGCTCTCAATAAAAATCTGCCGGAAGCACTTCTGAACGGTTTTTGGTTAAAACAAACCTCAAATACCTTATTTTTAGTCATCTGTGCAGCAGAACGATCGTGCCTGAACATCGCAACGCACATGGTCGGCGAAGTGTGAATGGGTGGAGTTTTTCCTTCTCTTTTATGGGTCTTGGTTGTCAAAGACCTCCTGACAAAAACTTGAGGAACTTGGCTGCCAGGTGATTGATCCCCCTGCGGTTAGGGGGGACCCCTCCAGGGCGGGGGGAAACCGAATATACCCGCGGCAAGGCATGCCTATAGTAAGAGGCGACTATAAGCCATATGCACTATGTCAGGCTTTAGAGACCATGTTTTGATGTCAACATGGTCTAAGTCAGATAAGTGCTATAATATTCAGCTGGAAGTCAAATTCTAAGCTTTATMTTTATATCTCAAAATATAAGGCATTTGTCACAGCTACAAATGCAACCAKTCATTGAGYTTATACGGGAACTCAACTGGAAGTAGCAAATAGTTACAAAGTCAGACCAAAGACTATAACCTGGTACCACGGGGAGCAGTAAGCCCTTGGAGGTAACTCCAATCTGCTCAWTGGGTTTGGCCCTTTGGGGAGATTCGTGGTGGCTGTGGTTTATACCTAAATGCAGGAAAGGCATTTTGTCCAATGTGGAGTCGCACTGCGGCCGGGTGCCGGACCCAAAGTACGGCAGAGGTTTTAGATGGGCCTCGTACCCGACCAAGGTGACTAGGGTGTCCCTATCCACCCGAACCAATTGGAACCAAGGATTAAATGCAAAATGCTATTATGCTTTGGGGCGCTGATCAACGCATTGTATTGATCTAGGTGCTTCTAGCAATAGAAAGCACCGTGGAGTTTAGTATTTCATAGACAGGTATTCACGTTAAAACACACTGGCTCTCTGCCAAGTGATTGACTACGCAGACTATGTAGCATACATGGTCAAAGGAAAGCTCTGGAGTACCGTTTACGAGCTGGGGCAAGTTTATTGCAGCGCCGTTACTAATTGGGCGACCGAAAGTGGCCACACCATTAACTCAAATAAAACACAAATGTATTTGTTTACTAAGCGATACAAGGTGCTGGATCAATGCCAAGTATGTGAAGCATTCGACTGAAATTTGCGAAAGCTGTGAAGTATTAAGGACTCGCTCTAGAAATGAAGTCTTCATAGAAGCCTAAGAGCCTAGAGAGCAAAGAAATCATTGGTTGCTTTATACTGTTACAGAAAAGCCTTTGGCAATAAGTGGCATAAGTTGCCAAAAGTTGGTCTTCTGGACCTAGTCAAACCAGTTATGTTCCATGGAATCTTTGTGTGGTGGAGGGCACTAGAAAGCACCACTCGTATACGGAAACTCGAAAGCGTTCAACGAGCGGCGCACATCGGCATGTGATTTCCAAGCATTGAAGCCGTCACGGAAGGTATTCTCCGGAACAGCCTTGAGAGCCGAGGTACATGCATGCTTGGATCCCCGCTGTCGTCTCAAAATGCTTGCCTTTCATCGGCCTTTTTAGCCAAGGAACCAAAAAACCAGTACGCGTGGGCCACATCTGGGCTGTAGAGCGGTTGCGGTAGCGTTCGGATGCCGACCTTTGTTAGGTATCTGTTCACAAAAAAGATAATGTGATCCGGGGCGTTGTCGCAGTGCAACTTCCAATCGGCTGCGATGTCTTGTCGAACCCCATTGTTTTGTCTTTGGATTTGCTCATTCTTCTGGTCTTCATCAGCGACCTCTTCCCGGCCCTCCAAAGGAGCCTGGTGCCACCGAAACACACCACTTCTTGCTAAAGTGCCTGCTTGATTATATCAAACGTCTCTGTCATAGATTTACCGAGTTTCGCACAGTAATCACGCACCTCTGCTCTAACGAACGCCGAATTTATCCCTGCACCACTCACAGAAACACGTCGCGCGAAAATGTTTATCCCGACTCTCCATGTGCTAAGAGAAAACTGACCAGACGCCAGAATCCATTCGGTTTTTCAAGGCGAGGTTGTTGCATAACCTGTCCTAAACGCAAGATCAGAGTGGATAGTCACTTTACTGAAGTAAATCTAAGGTGGCAGTAGTCACTTTACTGAAGTAAATCTACTGCCACCTGTTTTCATATAGTGACTCGATGCCATTTCTCAACCAGTCCTAAACGCAAGATCAGAGTGGATAGTCACTTTACTGAAGTAAATCTACTGCCACCTTAGATTTACTTCAGTAAAGTGACTATCCACTCTGATCTTGCGTTTAGGACTGGTTGAGAAATGGCATCGAGTCACTATATGAAAACAGGGGTGTAAGGGTGACAGGGTAACGGGAGAGCAAATGAAGCAAGGGAAAGTGCCTTAGCATTATTATCAGTAGAATAGGAACATGTCGGTGCTCCGCTTCTTTCGGGCGTACCACTACTGGATAGCTGGGCTTCGCAGGAGCTTGGTCAGCACTGGACTATCGTCGGTTCATGCGCTGTGCAGATCTTTTTGACCCAATATCGATCGTAGCAGATCTGGTAAGCTTTTTGCCCTCACTAAAGCTAGCCTCAGCCTCAGTTGTGTGAGGTCCAACATGTCTTTACCCTACAGGCCTACACTGTAGGGTTGAAAATCTTACCAGACATCTCCATTAGAACCTGAACAGAAGCAGACGAGGTGGTAACATCTCGACACTATCTTTTTGATTGTTCTGCGTTCGCGAGATTAGGACTTAAACCCTTGGGAGCTCATATTTTCAGACATCCCATCGAACTGGTGGAAATAAATTTGAAAATCCAATTACTTTTTCAAAAGCGGTACTTTTAAAATATGTGACCATTTATCTTACATTATCTTAGATTATATTTGAAATTTTATATTTGTCATATTTTCTGCGATGGAAATTTCGAACACTAAAATTTCATAATTCCGCCAACACATTGCCCGCCAGGACGCAAATGCATAGTGAATACGCAGCGCAAATATGTAGTCGCTGCCATAAAAGCAACTTTATGGCATACAGAAGATTGCACAACGGCAGGGGGGCGTGTGGAGCGTGACGGATTGGCGTGCGGCAGCGATGTCAGTGAAAAGTGTGCACATTTATTAATTTGATGGCAGCCAAACCTTGAGAGTCCATTGAACTTGCCTGCAGTTTGACCAAATGACCACTAATAAAGGCGACATCACTCACCACACACACACACTCACATATGCGCACATGCACGGCTGCACGGCTGCGTTCGTCAGCAACACCTGTGCAGTTCGCTCTTCGCTGCCGCTCCTCTCCTCTCGCCGGCAACACCACATTTTTACCTACAAAATCTTTTTATCGGCGAGGAAATTGATTCAATAAATTAATTTGAGAATCTCAACGAACGAACATAAAATGCAAAATGCAAATTAGCAGCCAACAATGCCAACAACAACAACAATTGCAATTTGTGCGAAATTCGCACCGCGTTTGCTGCTATTTTTATGTGATAATCATTAAAATGTATTTAAATGTAAAAATATATTTGTTCATGGGATAATTTGTGTATTTTTAACGCATTCCTCGCTGATTTGTATATTTTAATGACGGCTTGAAATTTTAATTATAAGTGTGCATGGGAGTGTTTCTTCTATGGTCTTCAAACACGGAGGTATTATTTATTTCGTGGTCTTCATACTTCATACATATACCAGTATGAAATCAAATTTATCAGATCCGTCTAATGACTTCATCAAAAACCTCTAATCCTTCCTTTCATGGCGTCACAAACTCTAGTTTGACATGTTGAATAGCTACGTACAGTTCTCATTGAGCGATCTTAAAATACTCTGGCCTATTTTTGTACCCTGAACAAATAATTATCATGTTTGCCGTGAAGTTTGTAATAACCACAAGGAAACGTCGGAGACCCAATAAAATATTAAATGGCCAACATGACAAGCTGAAATCATTTAGTCATACCAGTCCATGAGTCTGTATATATTATATAGCCTAACTAGCCCCTCACTTTTTGAGATATCAAACCGAAATTTTGCAAAATTCCTTTTCTCCTCAAGAAGTTGCTCCAGTGGTGTCACTTTTTACGAATAGCTTTGCGCAAACGACGCATAACACTCAAATGGTATTCCTTGTTGACACTTTGACCGGTCGGAAGGTATTCAGAGTGGACCACACCTCGAAAATCGAAATAAGCTGTTCACATAACCTTGATTTTTGACCTGCTTGGAGGTGTTTTTTCGGTTTGGGCTCACCTTTACCACGACATTACGACGATTGATTCCCTGTTTCCGAATCGCAAACATAGATCCAAGATTCATCGCTAGTAATAATACGTTTCATGACATTCTGGTAGTCGAAAAGCATTGTTTCACAGACGATAACCGCGAAGCTGTTTTTCGAAAAAATTGACTGATTTTGCAACCAATCGTGCTTTCACTTTTCTTTGGGTCAAATGATCTTTCAAAATGATTTTCACTGATCCTTCCGATATTCCAACGAAGCCTGTAAGAGCTTCAACTGTTAATAGTCAATTATCAAGCAGTATTTCCTTTATTTTATTGACGTGTTGATCAACAGTTTATGTTGATGGCCGACCTGAACGTGGCTCGTCGTCAACGCATTCTCGATCTTCTTTGCATAATTTGTGTGAAAAGAATTATCACATAAGGCAATTTCTAAAATTCTGAACGTTTCGGCGCACAGCAAATTTTATAGGGAAACTTAATATACCCTGTCCAGATCATAAAAATGAATACACTTCAGCGCGGTCAAAAGCAGATTTTCTTTTTGTTTACTCTACATCAATCATCTGCCAATTGAACTAACACCAATTCGCTCACAAAGTGTATCAGCTAGGCTGAAAAGTTCAAATAGTTTATTTGAGAGACAGCCATTAGAATCATATCCACATATCTGATGGACGTTCAAAAGATAATTTTAGGCACGGAAACATAAAAATAACATTAAGCGATTTTGATGATTTTAAATGAAGTGTATCATAGTTATCAAATTTGCAGTCAAGATAAATCATGCCTCCGCATCTGCCAAAATCTGTCGAGCTAGCAACACTGACTCTTTCCTCTACTCAGACTACAAAAGAATGTCTGCTGAAAAGAAATTGTGATCTCAATAATAATGATATTTATTTGTGAAGATAATTTGTCAGATAAAAAAGTTTCTAAACAAAGAATTAAATTTGATCGATCAGTTTCTATGAGCATCTTCCTCATGAGAATAGAGTGTGAGCAAAATTAATTGCAGATCGATATCTCAAAAAATGCGAGTAGGTATGTAAGTAAAAGTGCTGGCACTCTGGACTCAGTTATGAGTTATATCCAACGTTATGTGACATTTTGATGCACTATTGTTGCTACACTTATATAATCATGCTATCTCGTTTCATTATCACTCAAATCATTAAACTACTTATTAATTGTTTTTCTTTTTGTGAACAGCTATTCAAGGCTTGGTCCATGATAGGTTCTTAGTATTCTATGTCTTGTTAACCATAGCTAACCATATACAGATAAGGTGGCAAACCGTGCGGCAAATATTATTATAGGTGTAAGAATAGTATCCCGTCGCTGTAAGATTGTAAATACTATTCCCGACCCTATGTACTTGGGCCATAGCTGCTTCATTATCTTGCAATTCGTTATTAATATCCAACTGCTTTGAGCTATTGGTGCAAACAGAGTATAGAAATATCTTCCGTTTGCGGATCTCGAACTCGGATTCGCCTTAAGAGACTGCTACTTTGGCCAACTAGACGGCTTTTTAGTTGCCACAAATGTTTATGTGGCCGGGAACCCAAATTATGGATAAGTGCAGGTGATCTGCCAGTGAGCTTAAAGCCTTCCTATATTTTTTATGCTAGAATTAATATCTGGCGATGACAAACAATGCCGCCTGGCTATCCGCGTAATTACTAGCTTTCTGTATCCTTCTGTAGTTCTTCAAAAGAAACCACAAGTCATCTGTATAGCCGTTTGGAAAAAGCTGCTGATTTTAATAGTAGGTTACGGAGAGAGATTTCGAGATCATCGGAGTCGACACCCGTCCCTACTCCGCAGTCCATTTTGCATACAACGTTATACAAGTGGGTTCCAAAGTAAACAGTGCTTGAAAAAAAAAATGGTTTCTCGGCAAATTCAGTATTGAAAATAGTCTCCTTTTGCTACAATATAGCTTTTTGCTCGGTCCAAAAGCATATCGAACGAGTGTTTTAGCTCGTTGGCCGGTATGGTCGCCAGAATGCCGGTGCAAGCCTTTTGAATGGCCTCTACGTCTGCATAACGTTCTCCTTTCATCGCCAAATGCATTTTTCCGAAATGAAAGAAGTCCCACGGTGCCATATGAGGTAAATACGTTGAGAGGTTAATGGTTAAAATGTGATTTTTGATCAAATAATCGTTCTTCGAGGTTTGGATTCTGAGCAATTGTTGGTCGTCAGTCAATTTGTGCGGAACAAACCCAAATTTTCGCTCAAAATCGCGATAAATCGATGAGTTGTAGATGTTCAATTCCATTTCCATAAATTTCAATGATGATTTCGGCTGATTTTTGATGAATTCACGCACAGTTTTGATGGAATTTCCGGTGATCACGGATTTTGATTGGCCCACATGCTGATCGTCATTTATGTCCTAACGACCCCTTTGAAAACGTTGAAACCACTCGTGCACTCTGCTACGGGATAGGCAATCATCGACATAAACTTGTTTCATCAATTGAAACGTTTCGATAAAAGTTTTAACAATTTTAAAACAAAATGTAATGTTGGCTCTTTGATTGAAGCTCATTTTCGCACCGATTAAACAAACATAATGACACTTAAAACGCAATAACTTCACTTCCAATCGATGAAATGTCATTTAAAAATCGACAAAGACAGCGGATTCGAACGCACTAGTCGGCAAATAGATGGCGCTGGCTTGGGGGCGCTAGATTCGAAAAGTCCTGTTTACTTTGGAACGCACCCTGTAGATATCATCCCCCTATAATAATTTCTTCTCCATTCACAGTTAGATTTATAAAGTACCTGTTGATATTCCTTAAGAACGTGGCACTTTCTAGTGTATTTATTTTTATAGATTATAAACAACTAAACTTTGATCATTCAATTTTAAAATTTTGCTTTCAATTCTGCTTGGTCTTCGATTCCTTAAACATTAAACGCCATGAGATCAAATTAATTTCTTCTTTTTATTGTTTCTATTAGTTTTGCAATTTTTTTTTTACTTTTTGACAATCTCTGTGCATTATGTAATGATCTCTAATTATTTAGAAATAAATATTTATTTAAGTGCCATTTCTATGCGGAGCACACAGTTCCGCTATGTTTGGTTGAAAATAAAGAGAAAAATTTTATTTAAGAATATTTCGGTTGCAAGCAAAGCAAATATTATATTCACTTATGTACGTGCCAAGTGTCGCATTATTAGGCGCCATTGTTATGCAACAAAGGAAACTTAAAAGGAAAGCAGCGATGAAGTCTTAAACAATTTCGCAATAACAATGCAGCCAAAGAAATATAAATAAAATAAAAACAACAATAAAACAATTACAATAGTGCTGAAGGAAAATTTTATTTACTATTTGTCGCATTATTGCTAACAGCGGCAAAACTTACTTCTGTATATACCACTGTGAGCAAAATATAGTAAGACTTTTTATTCAAAATTTCACGAAAACCTATTCAACGACAGTTTTTTTTTTTTTTTTTTTTTTTTTTTTTTTTTTTTTTTTTTTTTTTTTTTTTTTTTTTTTTTTTTTTTTTTTTTTTTTTTTTTTTTTTCAAGGTTGCTAAAATTGGCAGTGGTATTTTTGCCAAATGTCACATCAAATGATCATTAGTATTTAGTATTAAGTATTGTTATTGTAAATTTTTGGAGCCGAGACGTTCAGAATGTTGGAAAAGACCTTCGGTGATAATTGTTTGCCACGAGCAAGTGGTTTTAATTGATACAAATTATTCAAAAAGTGTCGAGTACGCGTTAACGACGAACCACGACCAGAAAGACCATCGACATAAACTGATGATCAACACGTCAATAAAATAGAGGAATTGGTGCTTGAGAATCGACGAACAGTCAGAGTTCTTACTAAGTCTATGTCTGCCTGCTCAGTGTTTGAGAAAGTGATCTGAAATTTGGAATACGTCATTTTTCCTTCAAGAAGCTATTCATTTGTCGTAAACACCGATACCCGATACTAGACCCTTATAGCATATAGCTGCCGTACAAACTTAACCATCGAAGTCATGTCATTGTATAGAAAACTTGTTTATATGATGAGATCTCTATAAGGCATTTGGCATGGATTATTGTTCAAAGCAATGGTACAAACTCCGAAGGAATTGTTCAGATCGGCTCACTATAGCATATAGCTGTAATACAAATTGTACGATCAAAATCCAGTGCTTGTATTGGACTGACCGATCAATATCAAGTTCTTGTATGGAATATTTTACATATGTATGTGAAGGGTAGTACAGCTTCGGTGCGTCCGAAGTTAACTTTTCGTCCAAAAAAAATATTTTCGGCACATTATTCTGTAGATCATGTGGATGTGATAATAATTAGTAAAATTAGCTATCTCTTCTCTTTTATTATTTTTTTTTTATTATTTTTAAATGCGAGGAAATTCATAAATAAACTATTTATAAGCTTACAGTAAGACCAAAAAAAAAAAAAGAAGCTGCGTAAACAAATCAATTAAAAAAATTAATTGCAACTAATAGACTAATCGCGAAATAAAATTGGTAATGTGGGCAAAAAGGCGAATTTCTCAACTAGGACTTTTGCGACAAAAATTTAACCTTGAAAAAATAAGCAAGTGACACAACATTAAAATGCGGCGATAACATAAATTCACGCCCACGCGCTGGACGCTGTGGTGAGTACGCGAGCAGTAGAGGGAGAGTGAGAGAGCGCTTTGCTGACGTAGCAGATAAAGGAGCGACCATAAATGTATGTATGTATGTATGTATATACTTATATATTCGAACAACAACTATGATTGCTTGTTGTTCCAACACTTAGGAGTACAGCGGCTGCCACTGTTGCTGCTGTTGTTGTTGTTGTTTGGTTGCAGCGCTTAGCAAATTATTTTCCTCGTTGGATGGTCATAGGGGCGGCCAGCACAGCAAAACACACACACATTTAGTATGTATGCGTTTATAAGCCTTTATAAGCTAATAGCTGGCACTTCGAAAACAAAAAAAAAATAACGAAAAACAACAAAAATGCCGGCCGGCCGGTGCGAAAGCGTTGTTTGTGCGCACAACGGCCTATACATATGCCTGTATGTATGTATGTTTGTATATTTCCATATTTGTTTGTTTGCTCTTGCATGTACACATTTACATTTGAGTACTATATTAAGTTGTTAAGTATACGCAATGTTGTACCGCGGCAGCAAAGTAGGCACTTTATTAACACAAACTGACACTTTGCGCCGAAATAATTTATACACCATTTTTGCACCCGTTTTGCTCATGCCGCTTATTATTATCGCTTTCGTGTGTGTGCGTGTGTATGTGTGTGTGTGTTTGCGTTACTTTATAATTCTTTATTCACTTCGCTTGTCTGTGCTTTTGACTTTTAGCGGCAGACAAATATATATTCAGTGTGGTTGACTGTACTTTGAGAAAGAAATTATGAAAAAGCAACATGGATGCCTAAATGCTTTGGCATTAGGCTAAAACAACAACAAACACAAATGAGTTATTTATATTTAATTGCTTTAAAGTCTTTTTTATACAAATTTCCATTGCGTTATTTGTATTTTTGTTTTCTTTTATAGTTTTTATTTGTTTTTCTTACTTTTCAGCGTCCAAAACTTGTCGTCAGCTTATTACACACTGACTCTGCTTTATGATATATATACATACATACAAAGATATGCGCGTTTGCATGTTGAAATCATAATTAGCACGGCAGCGCGCTTGAGGCTTTTCGGTGTCGCGTAGGGGTTAAAAATGTGAACGATTTACCTTGAAAGAGCAGCGCAAGAGAAGCGAGTGAAATCACTCAACCGAAAATACGGCGACAACAAGCTCTGTATGCGTGTGTGCGTGTGCTGAAAACTGTAAGTGAAGTGTCACCGTCAAACCATTAGAATGACTGATGGCCTGACAAGAGCAAAGTCCAAAAAGTGTCACACAACTACCGACCGTCGCACGCACACACACACTTACATACATTACAGCACATTTACATTGCAACAAACATTTATGCAGCATGTTTATAGTCCAATATGTATGTGTGTGTGCTTGTTGCTGAAGCAGCTGGCAATTAGCATGCAAGGAATGCTTTTAAGTTACACCTACGCAAGAGCGAAGGGCGGATGTGTTGCATATTTTACAAAAACACATTAAACAATGTTGCTGATTAAACAAATACTATAAATATTCAGTGAAAGGGATATTAATTTAGAAAAATTTTGAAAACAAAAACAAAAAATTTTATAATAGAAATGCGAAGAAATAAATAAATCAAACTGAAATTTTAAATTAAGAAATTAAAATAAAATGAGACAAACACAAACGGAG
>NW_017534631.1:28076-32356 GCF_001853355.1 Bactrocera latifrons
TAAAGCCAAGTAAAATAGATTATATTAAATAAAATAAGTGAAAAATTATATAAAGCAACAATTAAATAATAAATTAAAAACAACTACAATAACAAAAATATAAAAACAAAAAAAAAAATAGTGGATCCGGACACGTGTTGCTATGGTATACGTTTCATACTATTATTTATATAATAAACTATTCAACACAGTGAAAATTTTATTTACGAATAACGGCAAAAACGGTTGAGAGACGAAATAACGAATTTAAGGTAATAGAGTTGTCCGCTTAATAGATTGTACTTAATAAAGATCAAGAAATTGTGGGACCGGGCATTGTCAATGGAGATGTTCGCTTAGTCACTGTATTTTTTATTTATGAACTGTTTTTACTATCCGATCCTCTAAGTTGGTTCGACCTGGACACAGTGTGCTCAAATCGGTTCAGTAGTTTACGAGTTCATCGCGGACAAACAAATTGACACGTACTTTTTTTATATAAAGATAAAACATGTTAAAATAATGTAATATGCCGGTGTGTCGGTATAAGATACTAATGTGCTGGTAGAGAGCATTTGTTGGGAACGAGCCTTAATTTCTGTTTGATTTTGCAAACATATTCAATAACCTTACAGTCATTGAACAACATCATATTTCTTCAATGTGTTAAAAATATAAAACTTTGTACCGAAAAGTGACGATTTGCGGAAAGCATTAATTGTTTGCTTCCATTTGCTCCAGAGTCGCATGGTATAATTGTCGAGGCTTATGGTAATCATGTTCTTTCAGCAGCAACATGCATAATATGGATTCAACGTTTCAGAGATTTTGATGTGAGAAACAAAATATGTAGAAGTTCAGAACAAATTTGAATACTTCGAACTGCTAGCCATTGGATAAAGAAGTAACTTTGAGTCAAAAGTAAATGGCAGCCATGTTAAATAGCAACAAACAATTTCAGATTGTTTGAAACCTATGGGTGAAAGGTCCAAAATGGTGTTAAATGGGTGCCACATGAATTGAATGAAGAACGAACGGAAAACCGAAAAAAATTTTGTGAAATTTGGCTTCAAAGACACGCAAGAAAATCAGTTGTGCACCGAATTATCGCTGGCGATGAAAAATAGATTAATTTTAATTAAGAATTCTAAAGTATGAAAATCGTAGGTTAATCCGGGACAACCATCAACACCGACTGCAAAAACAGATCGCTTTGGTAAGCAAATGCTCTATTTTTAGTGGCATAAGAAAGGTGTGCTATATCATGAGCTTCTAAAATGTGGTAAAAATCTTGATACTAATCGCTGCAGGCAACAAGTGATCAATTTGAAGCTTGCATTGATCGAAAAACTACCAGAATGGGCTAGAAGAGACGGCGAAGTAATTTTGTTACGCGACAATGACATAATTGGTTAGGGATACAAGCAAAGTACTTGGCTTTTATTTATCTTGAATTTGAGCGGTTAGTTTGTATGCCAGCTATATGTTATAGTAAGCCGATTTGAAAAATTTCTTCGGTGGTCGTACCCTTGCCTTCAATAATACTCTATTCCGAATTTCGTGGGGATATCTCGTCAAATAAAAATGCTTTCCATATATTGGATTTTGAGCGATCACTTTGTAGGCCAGCTCTATATCCTATAATGGTTCGATATCGCTGATTCCAGTATATAAGTAACTTCTTGGAGAGAGAGAGAGAGAGAGAGAGAGAGAGAGATAGATAGAGACTCAGCTCGTCACACTGATCTTTTATAGTATATATATTTTATAGAGTCTCCGACGTTTCTCGCTAGATGTTACAAACTACGGGACAAACTTAATAATAAAAATAGAAATATGTTTTTTTAAGGTTCGCGTCCCACGCATTTTAATTGCAAAATTATGAGCTTATTTATATTTTCGAAATTTTCGAAATGCAACCGCCATATTTCGGTTTTCATGTTTTGCGTCAAATGATTTATTTGGCCGGCGCTTGGCTGAATCTGAAATTATTCATTTGCACAACACTCATTTGCATACAACCACAAACCAACAGTTGTCGACACACCCACACATGTGCAAGGCATGCATGGCAACATTAAAAACCACAAACATGCAATACACATACACATACGCACACATGCATAGGCAATATTGCAACGTTCGCCGACAAATTCGCCTTTGACCACTGCAATGATCTCCTAGTCACAACGCCCACTTGGTGACAAATGACTTCAACTAAGTATATATGTATGTGTGTGTGTGTGCCTGAGTGAGTATGTGGGCTAAATGCGGCGCGTGTTTTAATTTCTATGTTTTCGGCCATTTTAGTCATTTTTATGAAAATTTATTTTTAAGACTTTTGTTTGAACAGAAAAGTCACAGAGTTGAAAAAAAGCGCTCGCTTTGTTGGCAATTTATTTTTAATGAATTTGAGATTTCGGAATCAACGCAATGTCAGAGCCCAAGCGATATTAATCAGAAGATGGATGGATGAAGAGGATGAATCGATTCGTCAATAATTCATTTAAGGGGTTATATCCACTTGTGATTTTCAAAAAATTATTTTTGAATGTACATATATTAAAGAATATTCTCTGAAAATTTCAAGTTGATCCGACTAATAGTTTCGGAGATACAACCTCGAAAAGGTGGACGCTCGTGGTCAGGTATAGGCTGAGGGCGCAGTAATTAAATCTTTAAACGCGTTTATCTCAAAACCGTGTTGTCAGAGTCAGTGAGGAAAATTTCTCCGAAGCCGCTATACCGAACGGTTTGAAATTTTCAGACGACTTACTCAGATATATTTTTCAGGTAATGATCGAAGGAACAAGGTTTTGAACAATAATTTCGATTTTTTAAGCCACTTTGAAGTGAAAAATTTTCATGAAAAACTGATTTTTTTTTTTTTTTTGAACAGCCGCCATTTTGTCAAAATCAAAATTTTGACTAGACCTTCGATCATTACCTGTAGATAATTTGGACCAGAGATATCTTGCTCACCGCCAAGCACTTTTTTTGGATACTCATATGCGTCATTGTTGTTTCGTTGACGCCCTTAAGTGTTCAAAGCCCCCTTAGTCGATGCCTTTTCTTAGAGTACAACAGATTAGGATTCTCGCCAGCAGTAGATGGAAGATGACGCACGTTAGGCAACCGCCTTGTCTTAAATCACTTTTGGTATCGACGGCTCGGAGAGATTCTGCTCGATCCTAACGAAGCTTTTTGTATTGCCCAACTTTAGTTGAAAATTTTAATTCGTCTTATGCGAGAGGATCTGGGACTAAATTACATAATTTTTTCAACGAAAACGCAGTTTAGCTCAAAAATTAATTTTTTGTGCAGTGTTGCCAACTACACTAAAAGTCAAAGTCAAAATTAAAGATTTTGTAAAAACGTAAGTCGGTAACAAGACTAAAAACGTCAGTCCAGGTGCAGGTGCTTTTAAAGAATATATTTCCTTTTTAGAGTTGCCACTGCTTTTTTTATTTAATTGCATCTCTTTCTCTATTTTTTATTTTAGTGCAATATATTTTCAATTCAGAAGTTGTATACGCTTTAAGCTTATTGCTCAAATTAAGCAGTGGCGCAAAGTGACCACGCTTGGTTGGCATAAAATAAATCGCTAACACGGGAATGTTTATTAGTCTGCAGCTAAAATTGGCCTGCACTTACTTAAAACGGTGCAGAAATTTATGTTTAAAATAAAATTTTATGGCAAATTTCAAAATCTCCCCAGGGGAGCGGTATGCCACTCAAAGAGGTGCTGTTGTTGTTTTTTGCTTATTTGCATTTTTTTCGTATTTATTTCATTTATTTAAATATTTGCTAAATGACAGCGTTGATTGCCAGTGAAATATTTTTTTAATTTGTATGCTTAAATGGCTGACTGCAAGCACAATTTATCATGATACTTTTTTGGTTTGCAATTTTTCTTTTTTTCTTTTGGTTTTAACATATACCCTGCATGGGATATATTAAGAGCGCGACGAAGTTTGTAACACGCAGAAGGAAACACGAACTAGTCCCTGATTTTTTGAGATATCGATGTTGCATACGTCCTTTTCTTGCCAAGACGCTGTTCATTTAGCAGTAAAACGGATATCGAACCACTATAGCATATAGCTTCCATATAAACTGATCGATCAAAATTCAGTTGTTGTATGAACAACTTTTTATCTCACGAGATATTTGCAAGAAATTTGTTATCAGTTATTATCGAAGACAATAAAACCTTTATACCATACATACCTTTCTGCTACAGAAAATGCACCTGTGAAGGTTATATTTTTATTATTTTTATGTTTTTATTTTTATAATTT
>NW_017534631.1:32501-46570 GCF_001853355.1 Bactrocera latifrons
TACATTTAATTTTTATTTTTTTTTTTTAATTTTTTATATTTTCATTTTCTTTTAGTTGACTTTTTGTAAGGTATATGTTGTTATTTATTTGATCTCAGACAATTGTCATTATTTTCCACACGTCTTTTGGGCAATTTTTCATTGTTAGTGACGCAATACGAGCGCATATGAGTATCAGTGATATTTTGTGTTCATATAAATATTTTAACAAACGTATATGTATATGTATATGTACAATATGCGTCACCTAGAATGCAAAATAACTAACATCAGTTTGCAGGCGAAGGATAAAGGATACAAAAGAAGCCACTCAAATTAAAACAAAACTTGAGTTTTGGTTATAAACTGGTTAAATAACGGTTATACAGTGGTTATATAGTGGTTATACAATGGTTATATAACGGTTATGTAATGGTTATACATTGGTTATATCTGACAGCTGAAAATTACATCAAATTATGTATGTAATGTGATGTAGTGATCACTAAAAACTCAATTTCGATTTTGGTTTTTTACATTTCCATGCATGACGGTATGTTATATAAGCTGCTGTATGTATATAATATTTATCAGCGCACTTATGTTGCTGTCAACCTTTCACTTTTCACCGCCCATCTACCGAACATATGCCATACAGCACACACAAACACATACACATTGGTCATTCAAGCATTAAATATTACCGTTATTAAACACAAGAAAAGCATTCATAAAAATTTATATAAATTAGTAAATTTATAGTTTTTCATTAAAATATCGCAAAATATTCGCACACTAATTCATGTGAATGTGTATTCATGTGGAAAATGTCAGGCAGCCAACGCCGGCGTCGCAGTGTGCGCCGTGTGGCATCCTGCGCTTGCATATTTTGGGCTCGTTTTTCAACGCGCGCCTCTTCTTTTGCTCACACCCGGCACTTGGGTGTGCTTAAGTACGTCTGTGTGTATATGTATGTGCGTGTGGTGTAAAAACGTTTTATGCGAATAAATGTAAGCCGGAAATTGAGCGGTGCGCCAGCAATGTCAAAATACTTTGCTGAAAATAAAAGTGTCGCAGAAATATGCATTTGAGGAATTTTTAGTTTGGCAAAATAATTGAATTTTTATTTTCGTTTTTCGTTGAAAAAAAAAAAAACAGTTTGTAAGCGGCAAATATCAATGAATGTGTTGCAAGTATTTTGTTTTTGTTGTTGTTGTTGTTGCTATTGTGCTTACTTTGTGTTGTCTCATTTTAACTTTGATTTATAGCCTAATTTTTATGGTCTCCGTCTGTTGTTGATCGCGCTGCTCTGTGTGTGTGAATGTACATATATTATATATACACACATACCCAAGCATATTAGTATCATTTGTATGTGTGTGTTTGCATTCAATTGGCAACTTTTCAAATTGACATAATTTTTAATGATCATGAATTTTATTCATATACACAAACATAAATACAAGTGTATATAGTTTATACTATATACTTACAAACATAAATATGTATAGTGTATATTATATACTTACAAAAACATTTGAGCTTACATATAAATAATTATGTGTACTCATTTGTGCAGCAAAATCTCACATTGTAAACTACACCGAATTTCTTGGCTCTGGCAAAGGGTCGTGAAAAGTATTTTATGGGGCAGGCAGCTCAATCGTATTTATGACAATTGAGACTTTAAGTTATTCGGGACAGAACGTAAAGCCATTGCTTACCATATGTATGTGAGATTATGATGATTTATTAAATTACAGCAACTTATTTATGACCCCATGGTGCATAGGCAATGACAAATTAAATGCAAATAATAAATTTTAGGGCGGAAATATTTACAAAATTTAGTAAAATCAAGAATGAGTGCAGACATTTTAATACAATAATTTATAAAATTTTCACAAAAAAATGTAAATTAAATAAATGAATAAATTTTTTATCTAAACCATTTTTTTTTTTTTTTTTTTTTTTTTTTGTTTTGGAAAGATTTGACAAGAACAAATGTTAAAATAAAATTAATTTGACCTGAAAATGTTAAAATCAGCATTAAAAAATAAAATGAATTTATTAAAATCCTCAAAATATCTGTCACCCACTTATCAATGCAACAACTCCCCACCAATTTTAATTTTTTGCTATCTACGAGCTCCCAACCTTAAATCTCATTCTAATAATTTAGTGGCGGAAACAGTTGAAAAGTAGAAAAATTTGATCCATTTGAACCGATTCATACATTTCAGGTGGAGATGAGCTATAGAACGCTATACCACCACTCATCTTGAGACCCAGCATTTATTACTGGATAATATTCGACCGAATAGACTACGTTTAGGACATAGTAAAGAAAATATAGCAGCCGTAACTGAGACCGCGTAGAGTCGATTCGACGCCGTTCGCAGCAACTTGGACTGACGTATAGAACGACTTGGCACATTTGAGCTCGAGATCTTAAATGGAAAGCGTACAAAATACAGCTTGTGTAAGATCAATCAATATCGCTTCGCTTTTGGGCTCTTGAAAAGTTCCAAGAAGAACCGAGGAGACAAATTTTGTTCAGCCATGAGGCCCATTTCTGGCTCAGTTTGGGACGAAAAGTAACATGAAGAGATTCAAAAACTGTAATTTCATCCAGAAAAACAACGAATTGATGTGTTTTGTGGGCCGGTGGAATCATCGATCCAAATTTCCTCAAAAATGATGTCGGTGAGAATAAAATCGACTGCTGGATTTAAAGCTTGAAGAGAGTTTGGTTTATAACACCACAAGAAGTAGTCCAAAAAAGTTGGTTATCATCGATCTATACCGCACTCCATTGGCAGTAACGATGTTACCAGTTCATTTAGAAGGAAGTACGAACCACCACACCAAAAACGACACCAAGCCGACAATTTAAGTCAATGTAATGGTTGTTAATGAATAATTTATGGATTTTCTTGACACCAGAATCGACAGTTTTTTTTTTTAGCGCATCACCCAGTTGAAAATGAGCCTTATAGACGGCTGATTTTCTTAAAAAAATCGTTATCGTTTTCAAGTTGCTTTAAGGCGAAATAAGCAAATTCACGACGTTTACGGTGATCCAATGAGTGAGACCAATTTTTATCGGGTGCAAGCCTAAATCCTTTCTCAAATTCCACCAAGTCGCAATTTTTAAGAACGTCTTGCAAACGACAACTTTCGGTCTTCAGCGAGACTTGTCTGAACTGCACCAATATTTTTATAACTTCCAGCGATTCCTTGCCTTATTGGCACTTGAGCATTATGCAAAGAAAATGTACGCTCGAAATTTTCAACAATTCAACTCAACAGCGAACCCAGGAAATGGCAAAAACGCACGAAAAGTTGCATTTGGAGAACGATTATTTTGATAATAGAATTGAATATCATATTATCACAATAGAATTGGCCGCTATTAGTGCTGTTTACAGTAACTTAAAATATTCGTTGCGGTCAACAAATGGAATTGAATCACAAACTTTTCCATGTGATTATTTTTTACTAATTTCGATGTGAATTAAACCAGCAACAGATCATCATAATCGGTTAACTTAATCAACTTTTGGGGATAAAGGTTCATCAAGCACCAGTGTTTATCGATGGTATGATTTGAAATTGCAATAAATGTACAATTTTTATTTATTTGTTAACCAAACAAACTCAGGTGAGCCGCTATCCAGGGATCTTCGGAGAATTAGCTCATTCTAGTGATCATTTCTCTAATACCTAAATCCTCTGGAGACTTTAAGAACAATACACTCGTTGTTAAGATTCCAGCCCTATGCTCACCACCGGCCAAGAAGAAAGATAGAAATTTTAATTGAAACGACTTGATAGTACTCATGAAAACGCATTTGGGTCTGAAAAAATTTACATGAGCTATTTATAGCTACTTTCCTTTGCTATAGTTTAGAACATACAATTGAGTAAAAGAATATAATAAGCATATTGTGCTTTAAACGAATTAAGAATAAGAAAATATAAAATAAAAAATAAAAAACTGACCTTTTACGTGAGTCACGAGATCTGCTAAGTCTATAATCAAACCTTTATAGACCAGCGATTGATTGATATTTCATATGGGAAAATGATAGCCCTTGATTTAAACAACATTATCGAAGAATACACGAGATGGGTTGACTATATTTTTGTTGCATTTCAAATTATCTCATAAACATGGTAATAACGTCGAGGTTGGACCTGTAACTACAGTTGTTACTAACTAAGGTTTATCCTATTCTAATCGAAGAACTATAGCTTTCAGTTGGTTGCCAGAGTCACTTCATTTAGGCGCTCGAAAGTAGGCAACTATTTTTAAAAGAAGCTATTAAGCGGCAAAACTCTTTACTTTTGGAACAATAATATTATGAATTTAGCACATAAGAAAATAATAATATTTTATGTGGATAATTTTAAAACCAATTTCGATGTTTTATTTAAACTTTAAGCAAAACAAATTTTTAATCAGCATAAATGCACCAATACACCAATTCTAAATTTAATTTATTGTTTTTATGAGTATTTATCGACTGAGGCTCTAACATCCCTACCCACAACAATACCCTTATTATTTTAAGTATATGTGTAAAAAATATTTCATCGGTTTGTCACATTAATTTCTAAAATTTTTAGCTTTTAGTCACGTCATTAATATTTTATTACTCAGCACCGCGCGGCAGAGACGGCGGCAGAGAGAGACGGCAACTATTTTCCATGTTGAAATTTTTTTAAATACAACAACGTATCTACTATAAATTCTATTTGTATGTATTTACGTAGTTTTCGGGATATAAAATAGAAATTGCTCAGCAATGACACAACCAGCGAATCACCCACGGCGATGAAGAATACGCCCGAGCGAAAGAACTCACCTGCAATGAAATAGAAAATACGAAAATTATGTGTTAATTAACGGGAAAATAAGCAAAATTAAATAAAAGCAGGAAATTTCGCATAAAATGTTTCAGGCATTAACAAAATTACAGTTGTATTTGTATGTGTTTCGATGAAGGTAAATTAGGTAAACTAAAGCTAAACAAAAATGGCATGAATTTGACGGGGACCGCTCTTCGGTGATTCACTGCAACCAAGCAGGCAGTTAGCCGTCGACATTTGTGGGTATGTATGTTCATCATAAAAGTCTTGCTAGAAATTTAGTTGGTGCAAAAATAAGTTTAATTCAAAAATAAATAAATGTAATTGCTACAATTTAAATATAAAATATACAAAGCTTTTTGCTTTGCGAACTGCTTCCGAACCTGAGAAATATCTTGTTAGCCACACAAATGCATCGCTGCAACCACCTGTACATTTACATATATTTGTATTAGCATTGTAGAAAAATTAGAAAAAAAACTATAATTAAAGCATAAAACAATATTCCAAAATACCTCCGAGACTGTGGAAATTTTGGAGATTTTTTTTGGTACGAAAGAAATAAAAGAAGTAAAGAAATTATGGCAAGCACTAATTATGACACATTTGAGAAAATGTTCCATTATTGCACATACAAGTTTTGGATACGTGTGTCTACAGCACAGGCACGACAGCAGCACTACATAAATCTAAATGACTGCAGCAACAAAAAAGAAGAACAAACACACAAAAAAACACTAAAATAAAACAAAAACACTAAAATAAAAAAAACACGTAAATACTTAAATACACAAGTAGGGAAGGGCTACGTTCTGGTATAACCGAACATTTCATACTCTTGCAACTCACAAGGATTAAACTCGGGAAACAACCTACAAGTACAACAGGTCTGTTAGTTATATGAGGTCTAGGGCGAGTTCTCAACCGATTTTTTTCATTCTAAGCACAAATATGCAGCGTTATTAGAAAAACATGATCTCAAAATTTTATTAAGGTAATTCACATATTAGTCGTTATTTGCGGTATAAAGTACCCGGGTAGTTCGAAGCACTTTATATTTGGTATATGGTGGTTCAGGGAAGTATTGACCCGATTCAAACCATTTGTTAAACACAGATACACTATTATCAGCAGAGGATTCTCTTCAAATTTCAATTATATATCTCACACAATGAACAATATTTTAGAGTTCAATTCGAACTGTGATTCTTACATTCGGTATCTGGGGACTTGAATAGTTTTGGTTCGATTTGGACATTTTTTGGTCATAAGTTGGTATATTTCAAAGACATTATTCATACCAAGTTTTATGCCGTTATATTTATTGCTTTATGGTTTATACACAGTAAAGTAAAAGAATCAAGTGGAATTTAAAATAAAGGGTCAAATTTAGTGTATCAGGTCGGGCCGGATGTATCGGGTTTTGACCTAAAAATAGGCGGTACACAACCCAATTTCGCCCTCGACTTTTATTGTAGTCTCGCTTTAATTGAGCAATACCTACGACATTTTTAGTATTACCCTAAATGTAGGCAATACTTTTGGCAAATTTAATGCTTTCCTGCTGCTTTTTTATTAAACCCTATTAGCTTATTCTAAACTTCAGTCCGATCAAACTTTCCACGTCCATAACTTAGCCAACAAACGAAGCAAACGAAGAACAACATCGAACGAGAATAGTTGAAACAATGCAAAAACGTTAGCCTCCTTTGTACCGAAGCTATGAAACCCTTCACATATGGTTATAGCTCTTGATTTGGGTCTATTGGCTTGTGTGCCAGCTTTGTGCTATAGTAGTCCGACCTAAACTATGTCTTCGAAAACTGCACCGTTGCTTTGGATTTTTCACAAAAGCACTTGATTCCGATCGCTCAGTTCCCATAGTGCTCCGGCCGTCCCCAAAAATGAACAGCTTTTTGAGAGCACCAGTCTTCCACTTCCTCTGCTTCCAAAGGCTGGTACTAAATTGAAAACCTACAAAATTAGAGTGGGGCCGACTCATTATATGATATCATTGCCCATGCCTCCGCACTGTATAACAAAACGGGAATTATGAGGGACTTTTAGAGTTTGGTATTTGTTCGTCGAAAGAGGACTTTACCAATCAGTCCAAAGTACCACCTGTTGGCAAGAGCTATTCTGCGTTGTAGTACGTCCAGAAAATTGAAAATTCGATCAATCTTTACATCAGAAACTAGTGTTATATATGTATAATATTAGTTTGTCAAAAAAGTCATGCGGTATTTGCGTTAGTTGGCGCTGAGAACGCGTAGTTCTAGTTCTATTCGTCGCATCGGGTCATGCTATACCTTTTTGGAAAGCTCATTTCACGCGCTAACACGTGTTTGATTGATTGTCGTTTCATTTAAGTCGTTCGTAAGTTATAGCGTCGTAAACATGGAGCAAAATGAAGAGAAAATACGGCATATTTTATAGTACTACTACGATAAAGGCAAAAATGCATCTCAAGCCGCCAATAAAATTTGTGCCGATACAGTTTCCATTTCCACCGCACAATGATGGTTTCAACGTTTTCGTTCTGGTGTAGATGTGGTCGAAGATGCGCCACGCTGCGGAAGGCCTGTCGTCGAAAATTGCGCTAAAATCGCTGAATTGGTTGAAAGTGACCGGCATAGTAGCAGCCGTCGCATCGGTCAAAAGCTGGGCATGAGTCATCAAAAAAAATTTTATGAAAATTGAAAATTCAATGAAAATACCGCAAGACTTTTTTGACAAGCGAATATATCGTAAGCTGCTAATTTTTCAACCACTTTGTCAACGAAGTCTATTATTCTCAATGGATTCATCTCAGTTGTTCAAATACCCTGTGTCGAACCCAATGCTGCTCTTTGTTAAAATTAATAGTTAATCTTTGTTAAGATTACTGTTCTGAATTATTTGTATCAAAACTGTCAACTAGATTGTATTTTTTCCACTTCGGAGTATCAGAAAGAGCTTTATATAAAATATAAAAATTTTAAATAAGAGAAACATCTTTATATTATACTAAAAGTTGTGCTGGAAGACCCATAAAATAGTTTCAAACAAACAAAAGTCGCCGAAAAAGTCGAAATCTAGTAAAGTACATGGACTCCAGCTAACATAAGATGCTAAAACGCGAGAACAAGCGAAAATTTTTAGTTTTCACAATTTTGGTTTTTCTTTTTTCTAGCATAAAGTGGCGATTAACACCCACACCTCGGAAAAGTGCCAGAGACACACATATTTGTATGCTCCCCCCAATGAAGGCGGAACTATTTTGAGTGTGTCAAAGGGACAAACGCCAAAGTGGGACAAATTTCGAACTAAAAATAAGAGTCCAGCCGCCGTATGCGGCAACAATGTCTAAAGCGGCAGACTGAACGCCACGCCAAATATTAATTATGTGCCGTCAAACACACATACTTACATAACTACAGACAAGCGATAATTACTTTACTTAACTTTTGCTGTTGTTGTTATTGCTTATTTTTATGGCTTTTGTGCGGCGCTGAGTGATGCAAAGGAACGTAAATTCGGTGAACAGCGGTGAAATGTTCCAACAGTCTCGAAGGTGGTTTACGAAGCAACAACAAAAATATGTTGAAAATCTTTTTCTGTACAAAAAAGTAAAACAAAGGTGTCTATGGCGCGGCCATGAAAGAGGGGGAGGAAGAGGAGGCAATGTAAATGGAAAATTAAGCGCATAAAAGCAAACGCGCTCGCAGCTGTTGTAAATGTTGTAATATTTCCCATACACAACAACACTACTTTATGTGTATGTGTGTGTGTGTGTGTATGTGGGTGTTTCCATTTCGTTTTTGCTTGATTGCTGCCTTGTTTGTTTGCTGTTGATTTGCAAAAATGTAACAGCAGATCGCTTGTGAAAATCATCAATTTCTATTTGCCTTTGTTTGCATGTATTCAGCAATGTGTGTGTTTGTGGGCTCTCCATCGTTTTCGCCAGCCTAAACAAATAGCTTACGCCCTAAAATTGAGTTAAATAAATTTGTAAGCAAAACTTGTTCGCACATTTAATCCACAAAGTACTTCTATTTCAGCGCATTACGCTGCCGTTACACTTTGCTGGCGCACCGATTTTGCTGAAAAAACATAAAAGCAACAAGAACAAAAGCGCTTAAAAAACATGAAAATATACTCGAAATTCTTTTTTGATTTATACTTTTCACAACAATGTACCGCCACTCTGCTACATATACATGTATGTGTGTGCGTATTTTATGATGAATGGCTTTGCTCTTGGTGATGTATTGACGCGGTTTGGCGCGAAAATCAGCAGCCATCAGCGACACTTCGTAAACACCATTTTTTGATGAATTGGATTTTTTCGCTGATATTTCGTCTTTTTTGTTCTTTCTTCATTATTTTTTTGTTTTTGCTGTGTATTTGTGGTATATGTATTATACATTCTAATGCAGCACTTATGGGAATAGTGTTGTTGGTCTGATGGCGAGCGTTCGGAATTAACGTATTTGTTTTACGTTCCGGAATTTTGGTGTAGTTCTTTGGGTGAATACTTCTTCATAAAATAATTCAGTATGCGCAGGAGACCAGTTGGAATACGAACAGAGAACCACTCTTGCGTAAGAGCAAGTAAACTTGGTGGTTTCATTCACCGAACTCAAGCAGTTTCCACAAAACAGCGGCATACTATTGTAGAACCAACAGAGGTGATGTTGTGACTGATGCCCAGAGCGTAAGGAAATTATAGAGAGAATACTTCTTCAAGCTGCTGAATGGCAGTGAAAGCATAACACCAGCAGATGGTGAAACCGATTCATCTATCGACAGCATATCCGGCTATTGGAATTTAAATGTGCTCTGCCCAATCCAACAAAGGGGGGAAACCACAATCTGGCATAAGCCTCAATATCGCATATAAGATTCTATCGAGCGTATTGTGTGAAAGATTATAGCACACCGTCAACAAACTGATTGGACCTTATCAGTGTGACTTCAGGCCTGGAAAATCAACAACTAAGTAGATATTCACCTTGGCGCTTATCTTGGAAAAGACCCGTGAAAGGAGAATCGACATACCACACCATCCATTTTAAAGCTGCTTTTGATGGTACGAAAAGGAGCTGCCTTTATGCCGCGATGTCTAAATTTGGTATCTCCGCAAAACTAACACGACTTCGGAAGCACCGAGCCGTTCGATACCAAACGAGGTTTCAGACAAGGCGACTCCCTATCGTGCGACTTCTTCAAACTACTGTTGCAGAAAATAATTCGGGCTGCACAGCTGAATAGAGAAGGCATAATATTCTATAGGAGTGTACAGCTGCTGGCGTATAATGATGATATCGATATCATTGGCCGCAGCAAGCGCACCATCAGTTCTTCTTTCTCCAAGTTGGACAAAGAAGCGAAGCGTATGGGTCTGATGGTGAACGAGGGCAAGATGAAAAACCACCTGTCATCAAGCAAACATTTGCATTCGCGATTTGGCTCTCACGTCACTGTTGACAGCCGCTGCTTCGAAGTCGTAGCTAATTTCGTCTATCTTGGAACAGCAATGTCTGACCCAAAATCCAACGCAAAATAAATGAAAGTGGTTAAGGTCATCTTCATCAATTTCAAGCAAAGTTTTAGAAAAATCTTTGATGTTTCAGCGACGTAAGACTTTGCCTAGAATCAATGGCAAAAAATAGTCTGAATGGTAACATGTGATCTCTAAGGCTTTGTGTAAATGTACAGTTAACATCAATGTTCTACAAAATCAGTCAAAGCCAATTTTTTAACCGTGTCAATCGAGATTGACGTAAAGAGAGGTGACTTTTTCAGGTCAATGTTATTTATGTGAAATTTATAGAAACAGCAAAAGATTCAAAACTGATTTTGAGTGTATTGAAAAACACTTATATAAGTATAACAATTGTCTCTCCTGCTCCCTTTTACGGTACGTCTTTTTTTCTTTGTTGAATTAAGAAGGAAAAACATTAAAAATCTCAAAAAGAAATATGCGCTCAAGCTTCCACGAAATCTGCGCTACCAAGCAATATAGTAAAACTTACAAAAGCAAATTGCATTTCCAAGTTGTCACAATAAATCACAAAAAATAACGGTATCAAGCTTTTCTTGGACTGCTGTTTCCTTTTCACATGCGCGTTTTTCGCTCTCCACCGCTTTGCTGAAAAAAATATCTTTTAGCAAAAGTTGCACCGGTTTGTATACGTTATTGTTGCATGCAACAAAATTGTTTGTTTTTGTTTTTTTTTTTTTTTGGTTTTCGGTTTTATTTGCAAAGTGAGCGACTGCTATTTTCGGCGCTTTCCAGCGAATAAATTATTTGCGATTTGACCCAACAACCCGCAACTTTGAACGTCGTTTGACAAAAAAAACACCCAAAAAAAGGAATATTTGGCTTGAGGTAAGAGCGAAAGTGCAAACGCTGCTAAAAATACGCGCAACAACACACGCGTGTCCATTAAAGCAATGCGCTTGCAAAATATGTCAACAGAATTAGAAATCTGCCACCAAAAAAAAAAAACAAAAACAACAAAGACAAATGCAATACATAAAACACGCGCCAGCACTCGCAACGCGCGGCCATGCAGCGGCATAAGAAGGAGCAAATCTTTAACCAAATTAGAAGCAAATCGCAACAAATGTGCCACAAAACGAACACAGACGAATAGTGAGGACGTCGACGGTGTCGTGTCTTACAAAAAAGGCCTACACGAGCAGCTGAAAAAATATGGCAAACATGCACGAGCGTACGAGCCGACCGCCAACGGCACGGCACGGGACAAAGTAAGTGTCACTTCATCGCATGTACCGTATGTAAAGAATATAAAAATCAACGAGCAACCAAAATACTCGTTCGTAGCCTTAGTTGCAGCAGCGTGGTGCATGGCAAAAATCAACGTGTAAAAATATAATGTGGAACAGTTAGACAGCAGGCAGCTAAAGCGGCACCGTCCAATGCCCATTTAGATGCGTAAATAAAGACAACTTAAGCTGGGCCGCTGCCGCTGTTGATGCTGCCACGCGGCAGGCAAACTACTTAACTACAGTTGCTTGCCAACTAAGTGGAAATGGTGGTTTTGCTAAAACTTGTGAAAAAATTGTGATTTTGACATCAGCCAAAGTTTTCCTGGGACCTCTTGATGGCACGCACGGCTTATATCATTGCTGTGCGATGCCAGTTCCCAAATTGCTTTTTCCCATGGGTCCTACAAGGTTTAACGGTCCATTTGACAAGCTTATAAATTTGCTAAGTACAACTACCGTAATTTTCAGCTGAAGAGTCCTTCGAACACGTAATTATTTATTTGAAAGATCTTATCTGTGACAATACAGGTTACTTGCCCGTTCCCTCACTGTCATCTACCAAGCAAATAAAAAGTACTGTTGATTCGAAAATTTGTGACCAGGATCTTGATCTCCTGCCAAGGACTTCCGTATCAGTCACCATGCAATCGTAAGAGGCGTCTAAAAACCAATAAGCACTATGTGTGTTGTTTGGCTTGCCTTGAAAAATCACCAGAGTCTTGTCAAAAATAATGCTATAAGACTCAGCTTGAGCTATTGATATTATAAACTTTGAAAGAGATTACTTCTAATGAAAAGATATTTGAAGTTCAGAAACACAAATGTCATTGAGTTTGAAGGTTGCTCAACTGGTAGTTGCAAGACTTAAATCTGGTACCGCGGCGAGCAGTTAACCCTATAAGTTCGATCCAATCTGCTCATTGTAGTTGGGGCTTTGGGGAGATTCGTGGTGGCTGTGGTTTATACCTAAAGGCAGGTACAATTGAAAAACAGTTAAATTGTGGAGTTTAACTGCGTCGCCCTCGAACCCTACCGAGCTGGAAAAGATGTCCCTTCCACCTGACCAATTAGAACCAAACAATGCTTGCAAAAAGATTGCATTATTTGGGGCGCTATTCAACGCATTGTTTCGATCCTATTTCAATGGCACGCACTGTATGTCGGGTGTCTGCTAGGTAGTGCTGTTACCACGCAGACACGGCATTAGAACAATATTGTAGCATCAAATCTGGGCGTATGTGAGCACGCAGCTTGCTACTCAGCGACTAGCCGCCTTGCCGACGCATTTAACCCCGCCTCCGTCCGTTCATACGTCCAACTGTCTGTCTGTTGCTGCGTTTAGCGGTGTGTCGCGCCCATTTGCGGCATTTTTTCTATTACGCGCGCCAACAAATGCCAAGCTATTTGAATACGAGCATGTAACTAAGAAAAAACAGCAACAACAACAAACAGTCGCATCTAAACGCAACAACAGTCCGCATACTATGGCTTTGTGCATACTCACATCCATCCGCTGTCCGTCCGTCCGTGTGTCTGCTTTGTGGTTTGGTAATTTTTGCGCCTATTTGGACTTAATTTCTGCCTCGATTGCCAGAGCATTGCATGCAATTTGTGCCGCCATCGAGGCGATATGCGATGCATTTGAGAGCATTTGAATTAATGCTTGAATTTACATGCCCACACAAACACACACACACACACTTGGCGCAGAAAGTGCGTTCGCCAATATTTGGATTTAGTTTGTCAATTGCACTGTCGATGGCATACCATAAATTTTAAAGGGATTTCAGTTCAGCTGCGGTATTTATGCTAAGAATGCGCAGTGTCGCAGCTTTGGCTATTTTTGTTCGATAGCGCGCGATTTTCGCTTTCCTGTTGTTTCTAGTTTTTCAAATTAGAGATTGGGTCTTGAATTTTCATCGCAAAAATACCGCTGATATTATGTTATATTAAGTGGTTCTAATTAGACCTTTATTTAAACATATATGACTAGTTTTGCTAAACTAGGATTTCCATATACGAAAAACGTTTAACCGAAGTGAGGTTAGGACGCTATACCATACATGAAGCTATCTTAGAACATTTATGTTGAGTTTGGTTAAAAATAGTTTCAAGTTACATTAAGTGAGGAAAAGTGCGGTTAAGTCAACATGAATAAGGGTATATGAGGTTATTGAAATTTGTTATTGCTTTGAAGATGAAAATGTTTAAAAATCAGGTTACGGGGTTGTTTCCACTTGCAAGTCAGGAAACACCTATTTTTTATACTCTCGCAACAAAGTTGCTAAAGAGAGTATTATAGTTTTCTTCACATAACGGTTGTTTGTAAGTCCTAAAACTAAAAGAGACAGATATAGGGTTATGTATACCAATGTGATCAGGGTGACGAGTAGAGTTGAAATCCGGATGTCTGTCTGACCGTCCGTCCGTCTGTCCGT
>NW_017534631.1:47230-50937 GCF_001853355.1 Bactrocera latifrons
TGTAAATGACGGATAATGAAATCTCGATTATCACTTTATCATGCGAGAGTATAAAATGTTCGGTGACACCCGAACTTAGCACTTCCATACTTGTTTTTTTTTTTTGTTTTTTTGAATTATTATTATATTCTGAAGAGACATTATATTCAATAATTTGTGAAACTTTTCGAAAGAGTTTGGATTACCTCAATCCCATACCCGATCTACACGGGGGTCTCCAAAAGAGATCTCTATCGGCGAGAAAGTTTGTTTTACTTAGGATTAAATCACATAAAAAAGCCCAAAAAAATATTGAGGCGCTTTGGAGAAATTTTCCTAACCAACTCCGAAAACAGTGATATACGCCCATATCCCCGAAATCATTTGCCGGATCAAATTTTCGGAGAATATTCTCAAAACGCGGGTGATCTAAGTGGAGATACTCTTTCAATATCCTTTTTTTTTACAGACCGCGCATACGTCGTGTCAGGCTGTCATGCTATTTTTGTACAGTATTGCTTGGCATTTTATCGTTCAACTTTATTAGGAAAATTCACGTTTTGTAAAGAATGTGTTTCGCGCGCTTCCCTGAACTTATGGTCAATATAATCGATCTTCTGAGAGTTCTAATCGCAACATCACCCATCAAACGCAGCATTCATTATTAGCACGAAAGAAAGTATAGAAATAGTAGCTGAGTATGTACGCGAAGACCGGGGATAGTCGATTCGGCAACGTTCGAAGCAACTTCGACTGATGCATTGAATAACTTGGCACAACTTACGTAGAGATCTTTAATTGAAAGCGTAGAACACACAACTTGTGCAAGAACTGAAGCCGAAAGAGATTCCGACGTTTTCGAGTCAAACTTTGTTTAGCGATGATTTCTGATTCAATGGAAATGTAAACAAGCACAATTGCGGCATTTGGAACTAAGAGCAACATGAAGAGGTTCAAGAGCTGTTTTTTCATACAGAAAACACAACTGTTTATTGTGGTGATCGGCACATATTTCTTCCAAAATTATTCTGGTGAGAACGTAATCGCCAATGGCGACCCTAACGTGTCATGATAATCGTGATCATTTCCCACTCCTCGCATCGATCAAAGGATTCATTGAGAGAACACTTCGGTGAGCAGATAATTTTACGATTGGTCATCAAAATTGGGTGACCTTTTCCTGTCGAGATATGTAAAGTCTTAAGTTTATGCGGACAACCCCGCTTCGATTCCGGCCTTGGAGCAAAACAGAACGCGCGTCATTTGCCAGTTACAAAAGCAAATGCTCGAACAAGTCATGAATAATTAGACTTAAGGGATAGAGCATCTGAGACGCAGCCGCGGTAAACATTTCAAAAAGATAATCTTCAAAAAATAATAATGTTCTTTCGAATGATCATAAACATTTCCAATTAAATTTGGGCTTACTGTGTTTTTTCTTTAAAAAAAAAAAAGTAGGGAACTTTGAAATGAGTGATCCATTACTTAGGTATTATTTCTGCCTCAAAGCAGAGGAAAAGGGTTTCTACCGTTAATGAGTTGGAGAGAAAAATGTTTTGTAATCCAAATCAAGCAACATGTGGACCGCAATTTAATAGAGAAACGTATATTTTTTTAGTTGTGGTTATGATTGAAAATCGCACTAATTTCTAAATTGTCCTTCACACAAAAGTTGCTTTCATTCAATCAGTAATTGTATTGGGTAGCGGTTACAGGTAGCAATATAATGACCAATCAAAAACTGACCATTTGACATTCAGTGCATAAAATAAAAAAAATTTAAATAAAGAGTAGCTCCACTGGCGTGTCTCTTTACCTTAAGCTATTTTTTTTATATTTTTTTTATTTTTTTTTTGCCCTTTCCACTGTCTCTCCATTTATAAAAGCTACTTAATCCACCCTAATATAGCCTCATGAACACTCGCAGCACAATTCTACAATATTGGCGATCACGTTGCCGCTCACGAACCAGCTGCTAGCTAATGTAGCCTTCTAGCGTTGGATTAGTTGGAACGTTTGTATTCACACGTACACACACACACACACAGACACACAAATACAGACCTCCCCACACATACGTAGATAGGTAGCAAGAGCAAGCATATTTAGTTTGTCATTTCCTTTGCTTTCACCTCAGTCGCTCCACTGCTCCATAAATTTCTAAATTACGCCTGATTTATGCGCTCATTCGTGGCGTTTTTGTTTCTTTTATTTTTTGTTTGAAAAAAGTTTAGCTCTGTATTTAGTTTTTTGGTATTACGCCATTGTTAAAAGTTCTTGTCGGGGAAAAAATTCCTATATTTTTTCTTCAATGAAAAATGGAAGAAAACACACACATTTATTTATCACTTTTGCTTTGCGAACATGTGTATGTGTGTGTGTTAATCGCCCGGCATACTTCGCGTGACATTAAAATCATAAATTGTTTGTGTACTTGCCTTGCGAATGCATTACTTTCTGCTTGTCTTCGCTTATTTGCTTGTTCATAATTTTTTTAAATTTTTCCAACTTTTTCTGAATTTTTTTGTTGGCCAAGCGAAGCATAATCGCCGCTGTGTCAAAATCGCTGTGATAGCGTTAAGAATTTTCCTGCATTTTTCAAGGAATTCGCGAATAAATTAGATCTATTTTGAAAAAATTTGTGAATTGGCGACTGATTTAAGGCTTGACTTTCAACTCAAGGGCAAGAAACTAATATATGTTTATGATTGCGTCACACCTTTAAGGGAATATATTTTATCGGTGGGTTTAAGGCGCCTATGAAGATTTGTTATTATTTGCTATTTGAGATTATATAAGAAGGGTATTGTCTTTAAATCCTCACAGCATCATTTCATGCAATTGTGATTTGTGATTGTGATTTTATTATATATAATAGCCTTTTCGCACAGTCGAATTAATGTAGTGCAATACAATTATAAATGAGAAACCAGTGTTTGCTTTTCGCACAGCCGGCTACTCGATCAATGAATGGTATGCTCGATTAGCGATCAGCTGTTGTATTTGCTTGTGTTTTTCAATTTGTATTTTAAAATTAATCAGCTGATTGCTATTTTAACAATGCACACAACCAAATTTACAGCAAGGACAACAACCAGCAGAGTTTCATACCAGCTTAAACTCGATTAGGATTCGATTCTTAAGCGAAAAATCTATAAACTTGTAGAGTTCTTTGCTGCGGAGGTGAAAATACGTTTCGTTTCTATTTTTAGGAGTCCGCTGCGCGTTAATGGAACTTTAGCTTTGCGAATATTTGGATAGGAGATTTAAGCATATTGATAGCATTTTGCTGTCTGGCTGTCACCTGGAGAGAATGACCATTTCGGTTGCATTCTTCTTATATGTACATATAATAGGTTGTCAAAAAAGTCTTGCGTTATTTTTATTGAATTTTCAATTGTTCATAAAATTTTTTTTGATGACTCATGCCCAGCACTTGACCGATGCTACGGCTACTACTATGCCGGTCTCTTTCGACCAATTCAGCGATTTTATCACAATTTTCGACGACAGGCCTTCCGGAGCGTGTCGCATCTTCGACCACCTCTACACCAGAACGAAAACGTTGAAACCATCGTTGTGCGGTGGAAATGGAAACTGTATCGGGTTCATAAACTGCACAAATTTTATAGGCGGCTTGAGATGCATTTTTGCCTTTATCGTAGTAGTACTGTAAAATATGCCGTATTTTCTCTTTATTTTGCTCCATGTTTGCGACGCTATAACTC
>NW_017534631.1:52173-59793 GCF_001853355.1 Bactrocera latifrons
TGATTTCTTTGGTTATTTATTTTTCATTTTTTTATTAATTTTTTATATTTTCATTTTCATACTTTTATCTGTTTTTAGTTATTTATTCGTTTTGTGTAATTTTTTTTTTTTTATTTAGGATTAAGATAAGAAGGATTTACCTTCTGAAAAATCTCACTTTGCGTTTATAGTCAAAAAAAAATATCATACCTTTTACCCAAAAGCTTCCAAAAATGTAATTTGTTTTAGGTTTTCTCTTGATCTGGCAAAGCTTTTGCATTAAAAATATATAAAAACACTTAATTAACAAATTATATACTTAGAATATTATAAAGTTTTAAAAAAAAGAAATAAAGTAATGTATCTACATTTTTGGAATGGTTGTTATTATATTATATTACTTTTTAAAAGCATTAACACCTACATATACACAATTTTTATCATTTGTTTGCGTGTGTTAAGCATTTAAGACACGACTAATTTATTGTGCCTTAATTAAAGCATATCAGAAATTGCTAATAAAGGGGACACAAAAAACTGGCGGAGCATTAGCAGAGCCACACGCACGCAAAGGAATGCAACTGCCTGCCAAGTAAATCAGAAATGAAATAAATGGAGGAAAAAAGAACGCCGCGCAAGTATTGAAAGTCAAAGTAAGATGGAGGCGGCGGCGGCGAAAACTTCAAGAGTTGGTCGTGTGCCAAGTGCTGACCGAAAGGTTGTTTTCAGCGCAAATGCAGCGGAGCAAAAATCCCCTGTAAAAGCGAGATCAAAAGGGAGAGCAACTCGAATGTGGACAAAGCGCTGCTAAAGTTGCATGGCAGCGAGTAATAATTGCGGAGCTATGCTGGTGGCAGCATCATAAATACGAGCGCGACTGCAAACATGCATACATACATACCAGTACATAAAAGTAGCAGTGACGGGGAGCGAACTAACGAATGCAAAGGGAAATATTTATGTACACACATTCATAGAAAAAAATTTCATAGCCTGTAATCGCGATATCACGGCATATGCTGCTTGTTTTGGCGGGTGTAGCCACAACTGTGTAGTACAATTAAACGTACATACCAGTGTATGTATGTAAGCCTGTAACCAGTAAAAAAAAAAAAAGTAAAGCATAAATCGAGCAGACAGCCTGGTTGCGATAGATTCAAGACACACACACATACACACTCACATAAAAGAGTAGACGCCAGTGCAACAACTAATGTACATTTGCACGTGTGTATGTATGTGCATTAGTTGCTCGCATGTGTGTGACTATTAAGTATTGTAAATAAGCACAACAGCTGTTTACACAAAAAATCGACATTTTTATTTGCGTTTCATTTTGTTGTTGTGGACTTGTTTTTGTTTGTTTACAAAATGGCCAAGGCGAAGCAAGGTGGTCGGCCGATTAAAATCTATGTAAATACACACATATGCGCAGTGCTTTGTATAAGCGCCAGTATTTGAATTGCCGTGGCGTATACGCAACATTCAGTAGATTATTGCTGCGTGAAAAAATGCCTATGCATACATACATGAACTTTACGTATATAGAGATTATTGGAGTTAAAAAAATGTATTACAATTAAACAGAATAGAAATCTATAATTATTATCGATCTTCAAATTTCTATTATATATGTATGTATGTATGTTAATTTAGTTTCCAAACGCTTCCAAGGCTTTGTTTATTTAATTTATTCAATTGTAGTGGCAAATATACCACAAATCACAATAGAAAATCAAAATGAAACGTGGTCTACGATTGCACTGAAAATAGCATACCCTTCACTGGTGCATAGTATAAAAGGATCTTATCTTGATTTTGATCGGTCAGTTCGTATGACAGCTGTATCCTATATTTGTCCGATCAGAACAATTTCCCCAGACATACTAGCTCTGATATGGAAAATAATAATAATCATTTTGTGAAGATATCTTATTAGAAAAAAAAGTTTTCCATACAAGCACTTGATTTTGATCGTTGAGTTTGCCTCTTCGGCAGAAGACGACATGTGCCGTATGGTATCTCAAATACCGATTAATTGGTTCGCACATATATTAAAAGGTGGGTTCCAAAGTAAACAGGACTTTTTTTATCTAGCGCCCCCTTATTGCGCCATCTATATCTGACTGGTGCGTTGGAATCTGCTTTCTTTATCGATTGTCGAGTGACATTTCATCGATTTTAAGTGAAGTTATTGCGTTTTAAGTGTCATTATGTTTGTTTAATCGGTGCGAAAATGAGCTTCGATCAAAGAGCCAACATTAAATTTTTTTTTTAATTGGTAAAACTTTTATCGAAACGTTTCAATTGATGAAACAAGTTTATGTCGATGATTGCCTATCCCGTAGCAGAGTGCACGAGTGGTTTCAACGTTTTCAAAGGGTCGTTAGTTAGGACATAAATGGCGATCAGCATGTGGGCCAATCAAAATCCGTGATCACCGGAAATTCCATCGAAACTGAGCGTGAAGCCATCAAAAATCAGCCGAAATCATCATTGGAATTCATGGAATTGGAATTGAACATCTTCAAACATCGATTTATCGCAATTTTGAGCGAAAATTTGGGTTTGTTCCGCACAAATTGACTGACGACCAACAATTGCTCAGAATCCAAAACTCGAAGGACGATTATTTGACCCAAAATCATATTTTAACCATTAACCACTCCCCGTATTCACCAGTAATGGCACCCTGCGACTTCTTCCATTTCGGAAAAATGCATTTGGCGATGAAAGGAAAGCGTTATGCAGACGTAGAGGCCATTCAAAAGGCTTGCACCGGCATTCTGGCGACCAGACCAGCCAACGAGCTAAAACACTCGTTCGACATGCTTTTGAACAGCGTAAAAAGATGTATTGAAGCAAAAGGAGACTATTTTGAATATTGAATTTGCCGAAAACACTATTTGTTCTGTTTTTTTTTTTTAAGTCCTGTTTACTTTGGAACGCAACTGTTCATTTATATATATAACTTATAAGGTTCCCGACATTTTTTCCAGCATCTGTTTTCTTTTTATTTTTAATTTTTTTCTATAATGGCTACTCCATATTAAAATAGTCTCAATATTAAATCTAAATAAATTGTGCCGTGGAACTACTTTTATTTCGTTCTTATTTTATTCAAAAATTAGTTCCTAAGTAGCTTCACTTAAACCTATACCTAGGAAAGCCAGTATAATGAGTTGATAAAGAGCATTGCCATCGCTTAGTCAAAACCCTTCAAGTTACTCTAATTAACGTTTTGAACGAATTGTAAGTTTTTATAATTTAAAAAACCTCAAAGGCGATCACAAATCTCTATAAAAAATGGCCTTTAATTTAACGGTTTAATTTTACGAGCTGGAAACTTTTATTGCAAAAGAGCACGCGATCCGTCTGGCTAAAAGACGGCGGTGAGCAGCTGCGCAACAGACATGTTTATTGAAAAGCCAAATGACAAGCATATTGTGTATGTTTTATGGAACGAATTATTACACACCCTCGCACTATTATTTATCAGTGAACATTTTTTACACCAAAAAAACCTAACCGTGAAATCCCTAAACTTAACTACACAAACATATGTACATATGTAGGTAAGTGAATGTATTTGGAAATTAAAAAACAAATCAACATGTGTTCAGCTCTGCTATTGCAAAAGTCGAGGAATGTACAACAACACCTAATAATTTGTTTACGCCATGTTGCGCCGAGGGAAGAATGTACAAGGAGAAAACTATTAAAGTGTCAAAGTTACTTGTTAAAGTTGTAATTCATGTCGATTTTATATTCACATGTGGATCTGGAATTCAAGCATTAGCCCAATTTCATTGCAAATTTATTCATTCATGAGAAATCGAGCGCGCTGCGTGATGGTGAATAATGGAAGAAAAAGGTTATGAAAAAGATGAATAAAAATATTTATGAGGGGTCGTGCTAAATTGTCTGGACATGTAATAAATGGGGAGTTAATTGCAATTTCACTTAGTGATAAAATATCTAATAAAGATTTTTATCTTCAAAACTAATAGGTTGCTATTGTAGAATCGTAAGTGAAATTTTGTTATCGGAAAGTTGTTGCTGTAAACGTTGTCGACCTCTTATGCCACTCTCAGGTTGAGAAGACTAACACTACGGACGCAGCCAGTATAAATGAGGATATTCCATAGTTGCGAAAGTTCACGTGATCTGCATGTTAACAGTCGTCTCCTCCAAAAAGCTAAACGATATGAGATTCGACGTCTACTTTTCAGCTTTAAATAACGATTTGTAAAAAACAACTTGTTCTATGATAGTTATTCATACCGCGAACCAAGTTCATAGTTTTTACTCTCTCTGCGATTCTCTTGCTAAGGTTACCACCGTTTTATATCTAGCTATGGAATGCGCAATTCTTTCCTTATTTATCCATAAGAGGATGTTATATTATTTGGCTTCGGCTTTAATGTTTGCAGGAGACCACGTTATAATTGTTATAGAGTTAAATGAAATTCTGCATTCTGCATGTATGTATAGTACAAGACGGAAGCATTTCCTTTACTTTTTGAAACTTAAGAAAGTCAAACGTATTAAAAATAATGTCATAGCTGCCATGTTGGCCAAATCAAGATTTGGGATTATCATCTTTATTTAAGACTAAGAACGCAGATCACATACAATTTACAGAGTTCTGTAGTATTAGCTTCTCATTGAGAGATAAAATCTAACAGATCTATGAATTATTCATACTATATACCGGACAACTAACAAAATGACAGCGTCGGAGTACAAGGAAATACTTGAAAATGTCATAATACCCTATGCTGAAAAAAGCTTACCATTACGTTGGGTATATCAGCAAGATAATGACCCAAAACATAATTCCAAACTGGTTAAAAAATATTTTGAAGATAATAATGTTAACGTTTTGCAGTGGCCAAGCCAATCCCCGGATTTAAATCCAATAGAAAACCTATGGGGAGAACTAAAAAACAATTTGGCGGGTCAATCTTTCTCTAACAAAGACCAGTTTTGGGAGTGCATACAAAAAACTTGGTATGAGATACCTAAAGAAAACTGTCAGACTTTAATCAGTAGTATGCCCAAACGAATAAATAAAGTAATCCAGAATAATGATGGATATACTGGCTATTAACTGAGTAATATTAAATATAATATATTATCTCAAATTCATGACCAACAAAGTTGTTATTATTAACGGAAAACGGTCGAAGGACTGGTAAAAATTTGGATTTTAAACAAAATGGCGGCTCGCCAAAAATAGGTAAGTTTTTATGAAAAAGTTTACATTTTAGAGTAGTTTAAAAAAATGAAACTAAAACATAAATTGAAACCGTACAAAATACAGCTGGTGCAAGAACTGAAGTCGCTCGGCATTCCCAAGCGCCATCGTTTCGCCCTATGGACTCTTGAAAAGTTTTAAGAAAATCCAACGTTTTCGTGCCAAATTTTTCAAATTTTTTTTCAGCGATGAGGAACATTTCTAGCTCAATGGATACGTAAACAAGCAAAATTGGCGCATTTGGGGTGAAGAGCAACCTGAAGAGATTCAAGAGCTACCATTTTTTAGATGGAATCATGGGTCCATATTTCTTCAACAATGATGCCAGTGGCGACCGTTATCGCGCCATGATAACCGACTATTTTATGCCTGAAATGGACGCTTGTGATCTCGGTGACATTTAACAAGACGGCGTCACTTTCCACATATCACAGCAATCAATGGATTTATTGATAGAACACTCCGGTGAGCAGATAATTTCACGTCTTGGGTCGGTCGATTGGTCACCAAGATCGTGTGATATCACACTTAGACTTCTTCCTTTGGGGATATGTAAAGTCTAAAGTCTATGCGGACAATCCCGCTTCGATTGAGGCCTTGCAGCAAAACATCTCGCGTGCCATTCGTCAGTTATCAGTCGACATGCTCGAACGAGTCATGAAAAATTGGACTGAACGTATGAACCATTTGAGACATAGGCGCGGCCACCATTTGAACGAGATAATCTTCAAAAAATAAATGACAAAGAATATTATTTGGAATGATAATAAACATTCTCATTAAATTTGGGGTTTCTGTGTTTTTTCTTTATAAAAGTAGGGAATGCATCTCTCTATATTTCACACAATCGGCTGAGAGTAACTCTCTTACGAAAAAAATTTATTAGCGCACTTCGACTGAAGTAACGAGCGCCATCAAATGGCTATCACGCACGCTTAGCTTACAGCTTTGTGGCTAGCTACAAACCTAGCACTTTTCAAGCTCAATAAAAATTCGGCCGCCGCCGCAAGCGCTTAAATATCAATTAAAACACTTAAATTTCGCCCAACGCGCTCGGAGAGCACAATGCTCGTTAACTAGACAAAGTGTTAATTGCCGAGAAGAAATTTAACGCAATTTATTGCAACAAGCGGCTGAATTAAAATCGTGGCAGCGCTGATAAAAGCAACAACATAAAACAAGCGAATATTGCCTCATACAGCGGTTTTCAGCCAAGACTGCCTAGCCTGAAGGCAAATGCGCGCATTTTTGTTGTTGCGTTTTTGGAGAGCTTTTCTACATTTCATTACAAATTTGACAAAATACAACAACAACAAGACCAAAATATTTCAGCATCTACCGATCACTGCCAGCCAGCCGCAGTTGACTCCAGGCGCAGCGACCGCGCGCTCATATTTACAACATGCCAAAACGTACAACAACAACAAAAGCACCGAAAACATGCAAAGCGTACAATTAACGCTTGTGCGCGCCATAAATGTACGAACGCGCCCATTGGAGTGCGAACGAGCCGACTTATCAGCGACTCGGACAGACAGGCGGATGCCAAGTGCCAGCAGTGGCATGTGGCAAGTGGCAAGTGGCAAAGTGCCGCTTAATTGTTTGACCAAATTGCCATGCTGACTGATGACGATGCAAACATGTGTGTTATACTCCAGAACCATCAGCATTGCTCGCTATGCATACATATGTGGGTGTGTACATATGTATATTTGCAAGTGTGTGTGATGTGCTCGCTTAAGTGTTTTTCCTTATGCAGCGAAAAATAATGGTGTTCCATATTTTGGGCGCGCAAAAATATCCAGCATTATTTTTGTTCTTGTGAAGTTTTATTTTATTTTTTCATATTTTGTGAATTTTAGAAAATATGTTGTGGCACGCTGCGACGCGGAGTATTTTCGTTTACAGGCGTATGCCTAACACATTTAACTTTTCATGCAAAGTCATTGAACTGTGTTGCTGCTAAAAAGTTAACGCACAAAAATTTGGAAAAAAAAATGTGGCATTTTTTTTGCTCGATTTTTTTTTTTTTGTGCTAAATATTTGTATTTCAGTGCTTAAATATGTGATAGGCATATACATATGTGTACATATATTGTATATATATTATTTTTTACAAAATTCATAATTTAAGAATTGAAAAACTGTAAAAGTCAAATTAAAAAAAGTGTAAAAAATAAATTTCAACATTTATTAATATTTAAAGAAAAAAACAACAAAAGCGTTTTACTTATATATGTACATACAGAATGTAAATCTACATTTTTCTATTTAGTTTCAATTTCTTATATTTTATCTAATGAAACTTTAATTCAATATAGAAAGAAAAAAATTAATAAAAAAATAAATTACATTGAAGTAAGGAAAAATATTAGTAAAAA
>NW_017534631.1:61116-68749 GCF_001853355.1 Bactrocera latifrons
AAAAAATTAAAAAAAAAATTAAAAAAATTATCATTAAAGAAATACAAATTTTTAAGTATTCCTTCAATTTTCTTCCGAATCGACGGTTTATGTGCGAAAGAATTCTTGTACACATATTTGTGAGATCCATTTTACTCTAAAAATTTCATCTGCAAGACTCCGAAACAACAATGTGATGTTTTTGCACAACGGTTGTTGTAATTTGCCACACTCCGTTAAAAATTTGTATTTTAGGTTTTATTTCTTTTATATAATGTTTTCATTTTTGCCCTCTGCGAAGCGCCGCATAATTTACCAATCGACGATCCATTAATGTCAGAGATGTGTTGTATGGTCTCCTAGTCAGACGTCTGCCACACAAACACGCATACATGCATGTACAAAACGGTACATAAGTACACACGCACAGCAGCATAATTTGTTTGCTGAGGTCATTGGAGCCAGGCAGCTGTCAAATTTCGCACAACCAATGTACAGTTATTACATTTGAACCGAACAAACTTTTATCGTTTCCCAAATTCCCCTATTGAAGGCTCGCTTTCTTTTATTTTTTCTGTAAGATTTTATTAAATTTTTATACAACAAATTAAAAATCCATGTTTTGCCATTTTGCCTACAAGTTTTCCAATTTAGCGCACACGACTTTGCCACGCTTTTCAGGGGGCATTGACTGCGCCATTTACCCCGCTGACTGCGGCGCGAAGCAGTCGAGCGGTGGCACATAGAATTAAGCTTGATATAATATATTTATGTATGTGTAAGTACATGAGTTGCAGGGAAATGCAAATATTTGGCGGATTTGTTAAGAGTATTATTGTTTGCTTTGTTTGGCTTAAAGTTTCAAGCTTATATAATAAGCAACTTGCTTGGACAGTTTCGAAAGTAAAGTTCTTTAAGCTGGTGTAACTGGACAGTTTTGTTTGTAAAAAAAAAGCAAAACAAAACAAAACAAAAAGAGAAATTATACTCACGTGATGATCCGCTTTTATACACATGGTATCACATGATGAAAACTGTTGTTATTTTATTGCGATTGTGCGCTGATGTGACTATGTGATTTGCGGACTCAAAGTGATGTATTGGTGAGACATTATGATTAAATTGCATCACAGAGTGAGGAAAGGTCGCTTTGACGTTAATAGCGTAGCGAATGATATAACAAAGTAAATGCATATGTATGTACATATATGTGACAAATTAATCGTGTGATGAGGTAATGTTAAACTAGAATACATTAAAGTAATAAACAAACCCACAAAAGATATTAAAAGCTTATAAAGTATTTAGCTGGCGATTTTGTGATGATGCGATTTATGATCACGTCAGATTGTAAGTTGACATGATGCGGCGATATGACGTGTTGTCATTGTCGATGTGATGTGATCTCATAAACAACTCAAAGTCAAAGATATACAAAAGCTGCAGTAATATTTTTTTGTAAGCCCAAGTTATGAAATGGTTTTCACACGAATTTATGATTGTTGTTTTTGTTAGCTATTACCCATCCTGTTTAGATGATGAGGGCCACTCTAGATTCGCGTGGAGACTCGAGTTCTTCGTCCGCTATGGGTGACTCCAAAGACTTCATTCAGTTGAAGGGAGTAAGTGAACATGTTAACAGCTCCTTTTTCCTGTTTACTGTTTACCCTAAATTGATATAAAAGTATTCAAAAACTGCAGCAAATTCTAAGAAAATAATTAGAAGTTTATTATGATCAAACAAAGCCCGAAAATTAAAACCAAATTATGCGGGTAAACGATATTTCAAAAAAATGTAGCTTAGTTGGATGGACTGTCCCTAATTACTCCACCAAATGTGGGCGTGATCTGTCGAATCGGTTATATATATCGGCTTATAGCAGCCGCTTAATCGATGCGATGTTTACTGTGGACAAAAATATCGAACCGAAGAAACCCTGTCTCAAATTTTGTATTTCTAACCAAATTTCGTGTGCGGAATGGCAACGAATGTTGATAAAGGCTTACGGTGATTCGGATTTATCAAAAACACAAGCCTACAAGAGAAGCAAAGCCTGCAAAGACCTTCTCAACTGATGGAAATATTAAAAAAGTGAAGGATACGGTACTTGAAAACCGACAGGCTAGTGTTATAGAGATGGCAAAAGTGCTCGACACATGCCTCCAAATATTTGGTGAATATTTTGGGTATGAAGGGCGTTCCTGCTCGACTCCCGTTAAAGCTGAATTTTTTTCAAAAAGAGTACCGTAAGCAGATCCCTTTGGACATGTTTGATCGTGCGAATATCGATCCCATATTCATGGAGAGCATAATAACTGCCGATGAGACGATGAGACATGGGTTTATGAGTTTGACAAGTCAACAATAATCATAATGGAGGGAGAACACGAGCCGAAACCAAAAAAAAACACGTCAAAGCCACTCAAAAATCAAAGTGGTGCGCATTGTGTTTTTTTCTATATTCGTGGTTTAATGCAACATGAACTTGTTTCGGAGGGACAGACGGTCAATAACCCAATAGAACTGCCATATTGAGGCATTCAGTTGAGAACATCCGTCGAAAACGGCCATCCCAAAAAGTGCTTATGAAAAGTCTTTCGAAAACTGGAAAAAGTGACATAATAAATTTTGATAAAGGATTTTGCGTTTTACTTACAATTCCTGGTATTTTTTTTTTTTTTTTTTTTGTCAAAGAAAGTCGAAAAAAAAGGTTTGCTGGTACCGATTCGGATGTGCGTTCGTCCATTATTGACATGTGCAGCGAAGTGTGGCGTTGCAAAATCCCGTAAAAGCGATTATGAGTTTATGTTGGCAAAACTCCTTCCGACAGCTCGCCGGCACGTGTAATATTGACATGCGGTATTTTATTATTTATTTATTTTCGCTGAAAAAGGATTTCCATGAAGGAGATAATAGCAAAAACTCGAACTTCGCCACACGACTTTGAAAAGTGCTCTCAGCGAAAAGAAAGAAGTCAGCTTATGAAGCTTAGGCACCTCGGAAATTGCGTAGAAAGACTTAGCCTTGTATAGCGGTAGTACAATGACGAAAGTTAGCCAGCAAGGTTACAAAAGTTGCGCTCCTCCGCCTAAGGGCTTTTAAAAAGGTTGCAAAGTAAAAAATGAAGGAATATAAAATGGCGCTTATTTTGCATGCTCCTCCTCTAATTTACATGCTGTGAGTGGAAGGATACAGTAGTTGCCACCTACCAATACAATGCCAACGATAAATTGGCGCTTTTGCTATTTATAGCGAGCGTGTGACCTTCGCACGCGCTTACCACTCGAGCTGACTGATTTACAAGTCGATAAGGAAAAGTTGGAAAAAGATCGGTTTTCAAGGCGGACACATTAAAAATACACTTTTCTGTCTATTGTCTACTTAAGCAACTGTAAGTAGCTTTACGCAGTACTTATGTGGCGAGCAATAAATATTTAAAATGTAATGTTTTGACTGTTTGGCAAATGTATAAATTACGCTAAAAAGTGTCAAAGAGTAAGTGATTTTCCAAAACTTCTGACGTTAGCCAAAATGTGAAGGCACCACCGCCCAACTGTAAATAGATACGTGTAAATATGCTGAGGTTTAGCATACAAATAGGCGTGTAAGCTTTGACGAGGTGTGGGGAAATTTATAAATTCTTGTCAAGAGTTTGACAATAGCGAGCTGAGCAGTTTGCTTTTATTCATTTAAGAGAGATGGGAGCCCACTCGAGACTATGCTTTTGTGAAAAATATATATATTTTTTTGCTATTTGTTTTTGTTTATGGCAGGTTCATAGGTATGTACAAAAACTATACACTTATGTATATATAACGCTATAAGATATACTTTATTTGCGAGTTATATTACCTTCGATCACACAGACTAACTTTAACGAAGAATTTTTAAATATTGAAGACGTGAAACGTTCCGTTATTAATATGAGTTACAGTTATTGAGTTGCAAGTATTTGCTACATGATAACCTAAGTGTAATAGTGAGCTCATGAGAGCACAAGGAAAGCTTTACTAAAAAATATATGGAAATGAAAGCTTCCTTAATTTTCTTGAGATTTGATGCTAACTGAACGAAATTTGGTACTTGAGATATAGTTAAGCGAAACCCCAACATCACTAACATACTATATATTATATAACTTTCAGCACAAAACCGCAATAATATAAGATCTAAGACAAAAAGTTCACTTGGGGCTACAAATCCCAAAATTATATATACTTATATAGGATAGACCAAGGACAGATCGGATTTAAGAAATTCTTGACTCTAAAACAGAATACTAAAGAAAATATGTCCACAGAATTTAATTAAAATATCCAATAACGTGAAAGTAGTAAATCACTTTATTAGGAATATGAGAATATTTAGGTAACTCATACAACGATATCAATCATTTACCGCACGAAACTATAGTATAAATTTAGGTTCAATTAATTTAGCTTAGACACCGTACATATTGACGGATATATGCTGGTATATGCTCGCAAATTTTAATTTAATTGTATGTCGCGAGAGTGTGAGAAAGTGTTTTTGACCGATACAAATTATTCAAAGAGGTTCGAGAACGCGAGGACGACGAACACGTCTAATCAACTGATGATCAACACGTCATTAAAATAAAAAAATTGGTGCTTGAGAATCGACCGACAATTAATAGTCAGAGATCATACTAGCAACGTTAGAATATCAGAGGTATCAGTGAAAAACATTTTTAAAGATCATTTGAGGCGAAGAAAAGTGAAAGCACGATAACTTCCGTAATCACTAAATTTTTTCGAAACACAACCTCGCATTAACGACGGTGGAACATTGTGTTTCGACCACCAGGCCGTCATGGAATGAATTATTACTGGCAAAGACTATTGGACAGCAGGCGATCAATCGGCCGAGTATCATGGCAGAAGAGAGCCGAAGCCGAAAAAAACACTTAAAAGCAAGTCAAAAATCAAGGTTATTTTCTTCGATTGTCGAAATGTGGTGCACTCTGAATTCCTTCCGACCCTACAATGTTCTAGATAGTGCAATTTTCTAAGTTTTGTATGTAGACTTTTTATACATAACCTCAAAATATCCAAGTTTTTGTGCTTTTTACTTTTATCTCGCACAATTTTGTTTCCTTTCACCAAATTTGGTGTAAACTTACCGACACGACCCAAATATATTACATTGTATTCATTTTTTTTTTATTCATTTTTTCTCCTTATATTCAAAAATAAAGAAAACTCAAAATTTCAAAACAATAATTCTCAAGTCAAAATATCAGAATTTTTTTATAAAGTCAGTAGTCTTCACATTTGTTGATATATCTACTTTCTGATGATATTAAAGTTATATACTTTACTATGTAAATTTTTTCAGAAAATTAAAATAAATATATTTCGGTGCAGAAAAAATCCTGGTGACTTTTAGAAAATTTTGATTTATAATACCCTTCATAAGAGCATTTCTTATAGCATAAAGTGGTATAAGAAGATATTTATTTTGATTTTAATCGATCATTTTATACGGCAGCTATATGCTATAATGATTCGATCTCAACAATCAACATCTCTTCGGAAATTGCATGATTGTCTTAGACAAAAAGGAATGCAAAATTTCTTCAGACAGGCACCTGATTCCGAACGTCCAGTTTATATGACAGCTTTACAATATAGTGATTCGTTATCGGCGGTTTCGATGAATAAGCAGCATGTTGGTGAAAACAGGACTTATGCAAAATGTCTGGCCAATTTCTCAAAAACTCAAACTGTATACCGTCTGGTATACAGACAGACTGACAAATAGACCTGGCGTTTTTGTTTTTTTTTTTTTTTGGTTGAACCATTCATTTTTTTCAATCAATTGGAAATACCCTAAAAAAATCCCTGAAAATTTGAACCCTTAATATTAACATTAAAGACTGGATCGAGGCATGTAAAAATTCCATTGCAAATACACGACAATCGTAATTTTTTATCTTTAAATTTCTATAGCTCAGTGGCATTTTATGGCATCGCTTTGACTTTAGACAGATATTCCTCACAATTGAACACTCTACAAAAGTACCCATTGCGACAAAGTCGAAACTCACACCGGCAAGGTAGTGCGGAGCTCTAATCCTGAGTTTTCCACGAAATTCGTATTTTTTTTAGATATCTCATAAATGACAAGAGTTATAGAAAAATTTATATGAAAAACTTGTAGGAAATTTTATTTGCTACAAAAACGGTCCGATGTCAAAATCGCTAGCATTAATACTTTTCGATATATTCGGCTTTTTAAGTAAGGCTGTATCGGACTTTCATAGTTTTTTATTACACACCATCTATGAAAATTGCATGATGAGATTGAAGAAAATGAATAGTTAAAAAAAGCACCCTAATGTATACCCTTTGTAAGGTCTCGGTCTCATACGCTTCTTTTTGACTGTTACAAACTTCATGGAAATATAATACAATTGCGATAATTTTCAAAGAAATTCCACAGACATTGTCCAATAATAGTTTTTAATGACACACTGTAACTTTAAAATATAAATTGTATTTTATTTACTTACAACTTTGTAAGTATGTAAGACCAAGTGTAAAAACAATTTACAGTTATCATAAGTTCTGATTACACTTGTTAGGAGCTTTCACTGGCTTTACGAGCTTACACTTAATACACACGTCTCTACATATAATGGGTTGTGAGCCCTAAATGCAACAAGTAAATACATACAAACACCCACACAAATGTATAATATATACATATGTACATATGTAAATGATATGTGCAGCGCCAGTGTGGACATAAAAGTTGAACTTTGGCAAGAAGTGTCCGAGCGCATAGCCATTTACAAATGCCATTAAAGCAGTTATGTTGCAAATAAAAGTAAATTTGCAATAAATTTGCGTTACAATAACACGCACAACAAACACTACTACTGAGTGCCACATGCGACATGCCACTTGTCACACTTCGCTCGGTCCAGCTGAGTGCCAAATGCCGGCTGAGAAGTCAGTCTCCAAGCGCTGCTTGATCTGTGGCTAGGCTGTGGCACAACAGTTGAGCACCCCTGAGAGCCATCCACAAGTTAAAAATCTCTGCTGCAACATTTATTTATACACATGTTGTTGTTGTAGTTGTTGTGGTTTTACTTTCGTAAATATTCCATTTTTAGTTTGAAACTTGCAAATGTAAAAGTTTACACATTTGCACACGACAAACTACATGCAGATTGGTGAATTTAGACTCACACACACACACACGCACACAACCTCAACTTGTGGAGTAAAAACTTGAATCCCCCTACAGCCAAAAATGTTTGCGTTATCTTTTGTGTGTAAATTTAGACTGGTGTAAGGTTAAAGAGCGCACACATTCTCACTTTCCTTCGCCGGCAAACATTCGCTAATGGAAATAGAAGCGGAAAATGAAAAATTATATTTGTCCACGAATAAATGTAAGAATTCTAGAAGTGAACCAAGTTAAACTTCTGTCACACATGCGTGAATAAATTTTGACCGCGAAGTGGGCCAAGAATAAAATATATGATTTATCAAAAAAAATGTAAAATTTTAACAGGTGGCACTCTCAGAAATATTTTTAACTTCAAATCTACCCTTTATTTCTATATTATGTTTAATACCATTTCTTACACACATACCATGTGTATTTAGACACTTTTATTCA
>NW_017534631.1:69214-84749 GCF_001853355.1 Bactrocera latifrons
TTCAACAAAAAAGTGGCAACACTGTGCATCCAAGACTTTCTAAATACCTTTAATATGACACAAATTCTTTAATTTTGAATTGCTTCAACAAAAAAATATAATAAAAAAAATTTGAACAGGTGACAACACTCTTGAAAATATATTCACCTTGAAATATAGATTTTACTTCTATATTAAGTTGTAATAAATTATTTTGTCTAGACCAATTTTCTGGTTGGTTAAAATTTAAATTAGACTTTTATTTGAATTTCTTTACCCAAAAAAAATTAATTAAAAATTCAATCAGGTGGCAACACTCCTACAAATATTTCAAACTGTAAAGATATCTCTTTTATTTTTGAAATTTGATTCCCAGTTGATTTAAATTTATTGGTTGTAATTATTTATTCTGTTGGTATTGATTTATTTTTCTAATCAGTTTTATAAAACTAAAACGAGTGGCAACGCTCTTTGAAAATGTTCTACTACAAGTGTTGTTAAATGTTTAAATTTTCTCAAATGAATTCTTTAGACAAAAAAATTTATTTCAAAATTAAAACAGGTGGCAACACTTCACAAAATATTTTAAGTTGTAAACCTATCTATTGTATTTTTTAATGGCAATAATTCATTATTTCTAAGAAATTTTATTAAAGTGAAACAAAATATTTTCAACCGGCACTCGAAGTGTAACCAACTTCAGACGTTCGCACAGCTGTCGCATTGGAATCAGCTGTTTATAAATTTGCTGAATGACAGTTCGGAGTATTGTTCACAAGTGTACAAAAGCGTTTTGCCAAAAGTGAACGTAACAAAAAGTGATCAGCGTTGAAATTGAAACGTAATAGTGTGATTGATTTATATTTAGCTGGAAAAKCACAGCCAGCAATTGTTCGTGAGCTCAAACACCTTACTGTGAATAAAGTTTTTGTTGTCGCACCATCACTTGTTACAATGATACTGGTAGCATCGCAAAACGCCATGAAGGTGGTCATCAAAAGATTGCAACGTCACGTGAGATGGTTCGGAAAGTGAAGAAGCGACTTGAGCGAAATCCACGACGAAGTGTCAATCAAATGACTAAAGAACTGAGAAAATATCCGACCGCAGCATCGGACGCAAAATGAAAAATGAGCTCAAGGTCAAGCCTTACAAGTTCTAAAAGGCCCATGATCTCACACCGAAGCAGCAACAAGTAAGACTTGAGAGAGCGAAGCAGTTGCTTGACTTGGCCGAAAGCGGTCAAATTCCACATTGTGTTTTCTGACGAAAAAAATTTTCCAATGAGGCTTTACTTGACCGACCGTTCATAAGAGTATCTAAGCTCTCCAATTATTTTCATCGAACCTGGCGTCAAAGCAAATGCGTCATTAAAATATGGGAAGCGTTCTAGAGGTTGCTTTGAAGAAATGGGCAAACAAACATTTCGGTCGCAAACCATGGATGTTTCAACAACTGAAAAACAGCGTTCTGAACTTTATTACGACCACACAATGGCTCTCGAGTTTACCAGATACGAATTCAATGGATTATTCTCTCTGAGCCATTTTGTAGAGCAAGGTCCGAATTAAAAAATGCACCAGTCTCGAGATGCTGAAGAAAGCCATTGTCCGTGAGTGGGCCAAAATACCGGCAAGTCACATTCGGGCAGCTTGCGATTCGTTTTATGCCCGTCTCAAGGTCATAGTTAAGGCGAAAGATGGTCATATCGAGCAAAAGTGAATTGGTCCTAAAGTTATGATTATTTTCACACATTTTGTACTTTAAAATAAATAAAAATAATTTTCGAAATCTAATTTAAGGCTTTTTTAATTGGTTACACTTTGAGTGTCGGACCCAGTAGGATTAATCTTTCATATTATATAAATAATTTTCTAATTCCTCCATTCAAAATTCACCATGTATAGATTGGAGCCTAACCTAAAATTACCACATATCCTGGTATTAGACCGTCGAACAATAAGTTAACTAATTAATAAGTAATTGATCGACGTATATCGGGAGAGATGGCCTAAATATATTTTATATTTCGCCAAGCTTTGAAGAAACTATTTACGAGAGTCCATTATGCGTTTAAACGGAAAACTTAAAAATGGATCAAGTATATAATGAACGCCACAAAACACTTACGTTATCTCTGATTATTAAAACCAAGTTCTCCGGGGTAAATGGAAAATGTGATTTTTGAATTCTTCATCATTTAAAGAGTCATAAACTTACCTGCAAAGAAAAAAATTTAAACTAAAATAACAGAAATATAGAAAAATTGCACAATAAAACATAATTATCATTAACTATTGTAAACAAATGCAGTATATATGTATATAAATATATTCTGATGATCAATTCGTCCGAATCATTTACCAGTGATAGATAAAATATCCTCAATCTATTTTTTGAAACTACAAATATAAATTTAGTATCGAAGCTACTCAGAGCCGCTTTACGACACTAGCTTTGAGCTGGTTAAGAAATGCCTAGCCGCGATAACAATGGCATATCGAGTCACTTTAGAAAAGAGCATGAATGTTAAGTGCCACAGCGGCATCGCAAGCAACTACAAAGCTAATGAGCTGGTAAAGAAGGGTATCCTAACCCCGCTTTGAGTAGAATGGGAACGTGTTGGTGCTCCCAACTCCTCGTGTGTTCTACTTTGGCAGGCGGGCTTTGCGGTTATTTGGCTAGCGCTGGGCTTAAGCGGTCGCTAGCTTCTTTTGGTTCAAGATCGATCGGAAGAGATGCAGTGAGCTCTTTCCCTTCAAAAAAGCTAGCCTGTCCCCAGTTGTGGGGATTCTATCAGGCCATTGCTCTATTGGCGTTCTTCTTGTAAGGTTGGGATTCTTTCTGAACCGCATCTACAGAAACTGTATGAAAGAAGAGGAGGTGGCAACATCTCAGCACTTTCTTCTGGATTGTCCCAAGTTTGCGAGATCACGGCTTAATCACTTGGGACTTTACACTTCTAGGTGCATTTCAGGTATCCACCGCTCACACTGGTGAAAAAATCGTATCAACACTCGTAAACTTTTTCCCTGTACTATCTAGAAGAGCAAAACTATGAAAACGCCAATTATCTAGCGCCGACGCTTCCGGCATGCAATAACTCCCTCCGCTACACTCATAAATTGCCACTGCCACAAATTGTTGCGCCACAAAACAGCTGACTACCAAAGGACCTTTGAACGACACATCATCATGGGCTGCATAAATTTGCTACACATCAATGTCGCACGCATGCATTGCGGGCTACTTGCTATACACACACATATACAAGTAGATAATGTATGTGTTGGTGGCAAGTAATCGTTGCGTTGCGTTGCTAAAGGAAAACATTTTGAGCGGCGCAGATTTGCCTTCATTTCCTTGAAACTTATAAATGCACGCGCATTTATAAAGTCGCATGTGGTGCGTGTTTGTGTACTTGCGGCATGCCACAATAATAACAAAAACGGAAAGAGAGAAAATATTGCTAGGAGCGCGCACCTGCTGCAGTAAGATCAACATTGCTGCCATTAATATGCGGCCATTCCCCATCATTACAGGCACTCGGCTCGAAAGTCAGCGCGCCCACCTCAGCGCTCTTCTCTCCACTAGGCATATTCCTGCTACTTTTGCTAGTGCGCCGCTTCTTCATTGTATATTTGACCCATATTTCAGGATTTCTGCAGACTGGCAGGGGCATGCGGCTTAAGTTCAATTGCCTGCCACATGCTGATTACTTGCTGCCACCGCATATTTACAGCGCACCCCACACCAAACTGCGGGCGCGCCCTTCAACAAACGATGTCGAGTAAACTGTTGCGCTTAATGACAAGTGGGCTGAGGGCAGAGAGGGAGGCGGAGGCGCAGTTGTTGGGTTGTTGCATTCACTCGCTGTTGACAGTTTTATTTATTGACAGCACAAGCTTTCATACACAAGCCAACGCACATACACACATGCATATACCAAGAGGCACAAACAGATTTGCGGTCGCTTGCACTTATGTACAGTTATATGTGTGCAAAGTGTAGCCTGTTGCTATTGCCCCGGTTAGCTATGTGCTTGTGTGTGGGTGCACATGTGCGCGCGTGTGCGCCCGAAGCTCAGACATTCCATTTTAAGTGCACATTTCCATGTTTCCACAATTTCCTTCTGTCTTTTCTGCTTTCCACACTTTTTGTTCGTTTTCTTCGCTTTTACATTTTTGCATTTTTCACTTTCAACTTTTAGTTATATTTGTTTATTTGTTGCATGGCTTCATTTCGTATTTCAATTCTTTTTTCGTTGTTGTTATTGTACGCTTAACTCCCTGCCTCACTGGCTGACTGACTGACTGGCTGCCTGTTGTCACACTTAAGCGGAAGTGCAATAGTGCAATGGATTGCGTTGGAGCAGTGGCGTTGGCGTTGCCATATGTAAATCATGCCAATCTGTCGCTATGCAGTCGCTTGTGTGTAGTCATTACGGCAGCTCCACACACACATACATACGAACTCACAGATGCTTAGGCATAAGTGTGTAACAATTCTTAGGAAAAATAAACGAAGTCAGATTTAAAGGAAAATCAGCTACAAATACAACTGCGAAAAGCGGTATCCATACACATACACACACGACATTTGCATTCGTTGCTGCTGCTGCGGATTTGTTGTAAAGTAGATTAGGAGGCTTAAAGCAACAAACCATATTTCACTGTGTTGCAGTTATTTTTAAACCAAATTGATATTTCCTAATAATGTGTGTATGTGTGTTTTTATGTGATTAGAAATACCGATGTTATTATTATTATAAATAGGAGTCTCTTGTTTCTAACTCCCGGAGTCATATATAGAAGTGTGGAAAGATCTCTGAGTGCCATCAGAGCTTGACTTGGGTCCAGCCTTAGACCGAGTATGCTCTAGATAGCCAAAGACCATCCGAACCTTCCCCCGCCAGGAGAAAGTATATGTGAGTGGCAGAGGCGGTGGGAAATGGAAGGTGGACAAATAAACTAATCGGAAAGCTGAAAACACGGCTGGGGAGAAAGAACGGCGAGACCTCTATAAATACGGTGACGATAACGGAATAGAATGAACAGAATAGAACGAAATATTGGAGGACCAAGCGAGGGCAAGCGAGCACTCTTGGCTAAAGTGCGTCAGCCGGTGCTAATTTTCGCGGCCGCCATATGAGTACAAGCAATGTATAATGAGGCATACGTCAAGAAAGCAAGATCTTTCACTCGGCTTAATGCAATAAGTGTTATTTGTGGATTCCGCACGGTGTCGTACGAGGCGACTGGAGCGGGTATCATACTGCCGGACATGATGACGACCATGCAACGAACGCATTAAGAATTACCATTTAAAGACATGCACCTGGAATGTTCGGTCCTTTAATTAGGAAGGTTCCGGTGCCGGTCCAGCTGGTTGATGTCCTCGTTAGACTGAAGGCTGACATCAATGCCGACAAGGACTGAGACGATTTGTTGTATTTACTACAGAATAAAGGAGCGCAAATTCGGTGTAGGATTTGTGGTAGGAGAGAGACTCCGTCGCCGAGTCATGACCACGTCTAGCCAAGCCACAAACCAAATCAAAGCGAAGTTCTTTAACACATCGCTGATTAGCGCCCACGGCCCGACGAAAGAAAAAGACGATGTGACCAAGGATGGCTTCTATCTAAATGCAATCTCCATGATGAAATATCCCCAAATGGGTTGAGGCTGATCCACTTCGCCGGCACCCAAAATATGGTTATCTGTATTTATAGATTCCAGCACCTAAAGGCGTTGCCACCTGTTAAAACAATATATTTTAATATATATGACTATAAAAACTTAATAAAACAGATACTCATATTTTCCCATGGTTGAGTTGTTTAGATATACACAACAACGAAATGAGTTCAAACACTGTCCCCGACTACAGGGAGGCAATTGCTTCTGCTGTAAAAACTTGCAGTTTAACCTGACTTGAACTTTAGGCAGAAGCAAAGTATATCAAACATGAATCAGATTGAATTTTCTGTGCCTCTCTTTGTGTAGTTAGAGAAAACGAAAATTTTCAGGTTTTTGCTGTATTGCACCGGCAAAATTGTCCTCAAATGAATTTGCGAGTTGCTACCCCCGTCAGAAAAAAAGTCCGAATAAGACCGGACTGTCGTAAGGACAGAGTTCTCAGTGCATGATTCAAAGCAAAACTAGCAGGAATACAGAAGTTGAAGCTTTAGTGCAGATACTGACCAAACAAGAACCATGAGTCCGTCATAAAGGGTCAATAAAGTGTAAGATTACTAACTCGTTAACCGAACTAAATTATCATAACATCTTAACTCCTTACAAAGATACATACACGACTTTCTTACACAAACCAACATTAGCCTTTAGCGAGGTAAACCTAATAGGCGCATTATACAATAATTAAACCAAAAAAATAATATTTTCGACAAATACAACAACTGCTTTCAAATAACACTTAAATTGGTTTGTAATATTTAACAAACTTCTACAAGGAAACCAATGAATTTTTACACGCCTATAAATACCAAAAAGAAGAATGGCAACCACAGCCAGGAACCGCTATGCTATGCTAGATAAATTTCCATAAATAAAGACAAAAACAAAATGAAACAAAACTCACTAAAAACCAAAAGCAACCGACCACAAAATAGCTTACAACAACAGCAACAAAGTGTCTTCCAGTTGCTGCAGCATAAAAATTAGAAGAAAACTATTTTCTGTTAGACAGGCGACGACAAAAGCAGCGAGAAAGTGCATAAACATTGTATGTGTAAGTATGCTTGGAGACACAGCTATGTAATGCTAATTGCAGTTTGTGTCGGCAGGCACAACAACAACTGGCAAGACAGGCTGGACCATGCCGGGTTGGCGACTACAAATATATATAGAATTCAAATAAATAGCATATACATATATGATACATATTTATACATACTTATGTACAAACTGATGAAAAGATGGACGCAAATAGCCAAGGAGCTCAGAAAATTGTTAGAGGACAGCGAAAAGCAAAATGGAGTCACAAAAAGACGAACAAAACCCAAGGAACAAATTAAAAAACAAAAAAAACCTAAAATCAAGCAAGAAAAGCAATCTAAAAGCAAATAACTAGAAAAATATGTAATAAAAATCATATATTTCCAGCAAGAAGAAAGAAAACATTAAATTTTTTTAAAGCCGTCTTCTAAACTTTCGTACCACATAAAGTATCCAAAGCAACAACTGCGAAACCTGAAGAATTCTCTGAGCGCCAAACGCATTTCTTTTCGCCACGTGCTCGTTAAACTTCGTGAAGTAAACAGCAACTGGGCAGCTGGATGTAAACTATGGCAGCCATAAAAACCCATTCAAAAGCTGCGAGGAACATTTTGCGCTCGCTCAAGCGAAAAATTACTTAATTCTACGAATTCGACGCACTGCCACCGCTATCCGCTCCTCTAATCTCAAAACTGCACTGGGCCTTGTCCAATCAGCGCATGTGAACAAAAACGTCCGGATATTATGTATTATATGGATATAAAGGAAAACAATATTCGAACATATATTTCACGAATGCGCGAGGGAAGACTCGAGGCGAGGCTCTTTGGAAGCCTTGTACTTATTTCGGACCGACTACTCAATCAACGATGGCTTTGAATAGCGATCAGCTGTTATATTCGCTTGTGATTTTCATTTTGAATTTACTAATTTATCAAAAAATACAATCAAACTTACAACCTTGACAACAACCGACAAATTTATAGCCTAGACAACAACCCACAGAGTTCCATTCCAGTTAAAACTAGTTTTGCATTCGCTTACGACTTAATGTAGTAAAAAAAAATGTTTTCTATGGCAAATCGATCTAAATTAGCGCTTTAATGGAGCAAAGTCCGGTTAATTGAACAATTAATTTATGTTTGAAAAGGAAATAAGAACTGAAAGTGGTGATGGTAATACCATAGTGTTCGAAAGAGATAAGAAGTACAACGGAATAATAAAAAACAAAAGTCGGAAATAAGATAACCTATTTATGTTGTACACTCACTCAGAAAATCACATTAACCAATTATAAGCTGGTCGTTCAGAACAAAATTTTAGAAAAGTCCAAGCTTTTTCTCAATTCTCTTTCTTTTTATCAATTCTCTGAAACTTGCAAAGCAACAAAAAGAAAAAAAAACGGCACAAAAACAATAAACTTGTGTGATCAAATAGATATACTTAGATTAGGGATGGGTTATGCCAATTTAAGGGGTAACATGGGTTTCCTTGGGCATTTTTTCAATCATTTCGTTTTACATATAAAAAATGAAATAGTTTAATGAATTTTTTTTTTTTTTTATTTAAAAGACTCATATTTAAAAACATTTTGTAAAATTTTCCAAAAAAAATATCAAAATGGCAGTCATTACGACGCCATTTCCGGCAGTCCCTCGGAAAAAAGGTGCAACTTCTTTCAGGATCAGGATAGTAAAAACAATAAACTAGGTATTGGCATGACAACCGACTTTGAAAACAGTTTAAAGTTTTACCTACTGCGCCCTCAGCCTATACCTAACCTCGAGCGTCCACCTTTTCAAGGTTGTATCTCCGAAACTATTAGTCGGATCAACTTGAAAACTTAGGACAATATTCTAGAGATGTTATAGAATTTAATAAGACAAAAAATATTCGATTTTTTGAAACTGTGAAACCCATGTCACCCCTTAATAAGGTATCCACGAACTCCATTGTTCTTATTTGAAATGGGAAACTTTTTTATTGCTTTCTAACATACTAAATATATTTTAGAACTTTAGTTTATTTAATAATTTGTTTATTATGTAAGCTTTAATAAAATAAAATAAAAATAAAATAAATAAAATATTTTAGAACAAAGCTTAATGGAAGTCACACTTCATGGCGCATCTTTCCAACTAACTGAAGATAGTTCTGTACAGACTATAACTCTATCAGAGCAGAATATTTTCAACTAGTTTTCGACGAAACAATTTTTCCTGCTCGCCGTTTCATATAAAGCAAAGCTTGTCACAAAGGTTATCAACACGCAAGCGCTTGTGTGCGCTGCTTTAATTGCACTCGCTTGCATTCACCGAAATTCTGTTGAATTTTGTCCAGCACGAGTGTCTTTGAAGAACGCGCAGTGGCTTGCTTGTTTGCTCTTTGACAGCGCACTCCATCAGCACAATTGAAATTGGATTTTTAGCCATGGAAGTTTTTGGCGCTGGTTGAGTTGAACGGTTGGTTCACTCTGAAATGAATAAATACTGCAAGGAGAGCTGGAGAAGAGGCAGAAGAGCATGAAGAGAGAACAAGAGCGATTGAAACAGTTTATTCTATGTAGATTTGTGCAAATGAAGTGGCGGATTAATTAAATGAGTGGGGGAGAGGGAATGCGGTTGCTATTGGCAAGGAGGATTAGAATTAAAAAGCGGGAAATAAATTGAAATTTACTCAAGAAATGAGCTGAAATGAAGGACTTTTGATTTGCAAAGTGCATACGAAACTAGTGCAGCAGAGGATTGAATGGGGAAAGCGGATTAAATTTTTAGAAATTAAGTTCGTTTGAAGTCGGAGCAAATTAATAACTCAGATGTGAGTTTACATTATTATAAAATCATTTCGAGGGGAAAATTTTTAGAAGGGAAATAAAGTAAAGAAAATCGTATAAGCGCTGGATAATTCGAATTATAGAAGCATTCATATGTCTGAATATATAGAGCGCTTGCAGCAAGCCGAAGAAACTGCTACCAGATAAGCGCAACAATTTAAGAGGTCAAAGACGACAATACAAGTACATAACCCTAAAAATGTAGAATATAGCAAAATGCACCTTGAATTAGAATTGAATACTCTCTTGCAAGGTTAGATTGAGAGTAAGGTTCTGAGCTTCAGTTAGCATCTTTGGCAGCCCTGAATGATATGCCTATTTTACAGTAAAAGGAACTTCAGCTTCACAAAGTATGATCTGTTTAATATACGATAGGTTTAGGCAGATGGGTGATCCCGCAGCGTGGCGGAGGAGTCACACTTAGGTTGTTGTGTTCAGTCCTTTGTGAAGTCAAATGAAAAACTTGTGACTAGATATTAGCTATCGACAAAACGCCCTGAACCTAATACAAATCTGTTAAGATATTTTATGTTTATTTTGAATATATCTCCTGGATGTATAAGTGTATGAGACCCCGAAGTGTTTTGTCTCGTTTTATCAAAATCGGAACATTCGAAAAGAAAGGGTTGAGATGTTTCAATCTCATCTTCTTCCAAACAGTTAGCTGCATCGACTTCCGGTAAGATGTTCAATATTACCGCATGAACGCCGATGGGACAGTCTCCAGTTAAAACTCCCATAACCAAAGAAGGATAAATCGTGCTAAGAGCGAGGATCTCCCTAGACCTCTTCCGATTTACTCCGAGCCAGAAGGAGCTTGCGTCTGCACAGCTGGTGGTAGTTGACCAACGCTTGCTGAGCTAGTCTGAGGCTCAGCAGTCCAGTAGCAAACCCAGCAAGCTGTGACCTTGGCGCTTGGCCGGCCTAAACGTAAAGTAAATTAATACTAGATAAGGAATCTAGACACCTCGTCTTCAGCGACCTCAAGGTTAATGTATCTGCCCTACTATCGCAGTAGATGGACTCCACTCTGAAGGAAGCTACGCTGCAGTAGATCAATTGCTACCTTTTTGGCAGCTACCATCGCTTGGAAGACGCTGCAGTGGTCGAGAAGCCTAAGCTAGGGTACATGGACAGTTCTCGACAATGTACTTCTCCACCAAATCTCCCCGCAAGCTTTTATTCATCCGTAAAAAAGCTCACCACCCCTCTCTACCCACGAGTGCTCCCCTCCAATGCATCCCTCGAAGATATGTAAGCAGAATAACAACCGCCAAAGTTCGGCAACCTGATATCATGGAATGAAATGAAAACCTGTGAGGATTTGAGAGTGCCCAGTCTCGCAGTCTGAGGGCAATTTTAGTAGGCATACGCCTGGAGGCTCTGACAACCGATGCTACATGAAGCATGGCCTTAAGCTGGTGTGGTTCGTAGTGCACCACAGTTACTGATGAATGCAGCCTTTTGAACACTTGTCAACTTTTGCGCGTATGTAGTCTTTCCTAGCGCCTTCCACCATACACACATTTCGTAGAAGATTATAGGCTTAAGTATGGTTTCATTAACTCAAAGAGCTACTTGGACGAGAATACCCACCTTTTGCCAACAGCTCCCCTGTAGTTGTACAGGGCTCCTTGCCTTGAAACGTCCATGAGACCCAGCCATCTAACTACTCGTATACCTCTGATTTCCTTCCTGCACCAAACATTCCGTAATCATATCTACTCTAACCGAGGAAAATATATCTTAATGGGTTTCTTATATCATTTCCGGGACCTTCCGTAACCACGACTACAATTTTAATCTCACATAAGATGAAAAACGTTTTAAAAGCGACAATTTTGAAAGACACACATAAGAACACACCGCCCACCTGTATATGGAAATATTATTGTCACTTCAAATTGCAGATTGTCCGTCCATTGTCACAGTTACCCAGTTTTGAGTAATTTGCTTTCGCTTTCGTTTGTTTTTTTAGCAAACGCACTTCTGTCTCAGCACCCGCGCATTTCAGCAGTTTTCATATTTTCATTTCGCAAATATTCGCACTTTTTAAGTGAAAACAACAACAAGGAAAACAACAACAAATGAAAATATTAAAAAAATGAAAGTGCGATGAAACTGTGTCAAACAATTCATTAGCAAAAGATCGTCACACCACAACGCAGCAACCAACAACCAAAGACAACAATAGCAACAACAATAACGGCAGCGAGTGCAGCTGTGGTGTGATGATTGCGTCTAACGCCATCAACGTCAACATCAACATCAGCAACACCATCAGCGGGCGCAACAGCAGCAACAGCGCCCGCTACGCGCATTAACAACAACATCATTACGATTTTACCGCCTGTACGACTCGCAAATGCCATATTTCTCAATTCTTAATTTTTTATTGTTTTTTTTTTTTGTGTTGAGACTCGTCTCATTTCGCATCAACAAAATATGAAAATGTCAACGAAAATTGCGAATAATTTCATTTATCTTGATATATTTGTTGTTGTTAGTTTTTATTTAATTCTTTTATTTTTTTTGCTTTCAGCTCACGCGTTCACTTATTAATTACTATTTTTATTAAAATTAAGCATTTTGCGACTGCTTACTCATTACCAATTGCTTATTTATGGCCACTGTGGCGCTTGTTGTTGTTGTGGTTATAATTTTTCTCATTTTTACTGTGCGATTGTAGTTGCAATATTGTTTACACGCAATTATTTGTAATTGCCGAAAATGTGCGTTGGAAAGTGACCATGGCTAGACCCATCAAGCGTGCGAATGGACGGTGGCGTGGAAGACCCTATAGGAATTTTTTCGTGATAAGAAAAAAATACTAAAGAACACTTGAGCAAACGAAATGGAATAATTTAAAATTGTGCTTTAGTAAAAATCTTCCATAAAATAAATTTATAGTTGAGAAAAAAATTTAAGAAATAATTATTTTTGGAAAAATAAATGTTCATAAAACTGTATTTAATAAAATAGTAGTTCAACCACAAATTAACCATAAATGAATTAAAGACTAAAAATCTATAAAAAAATTTAATATAGAAAAATTTTTTGGCAGACACATTTAGACATACTTATTATATAAAAATAATTAACTTCCATTCTTCCAACTAATCCTCAACTAGTCGTTAATAAATTAGCACGTTCTTATCTTCACTTAAAGTGTAGAACAGTTTCTCTGTTGGCAATTTGTCTGTACCGCAAATATGCGTACCGTATTTTTACAACTTTTGCTTTCGGTTTTCCTTATGTTTTGTTATTGCATTCAGTCGTGTGTTGAATTTAATATTTGCGACGAGTTCATTGTATACGCAAAATGACATTTCAATGTGAGATATGTTTTTATATGCATTTGTAAATGTCAATTTTGGTAATACAACAAACACACAAGAATTTGCTTGACAATTGCTATTTTTGTGGTGATTTTATAATTACAAATTATCATAGAAGACTGTGGTTTTATTAAGAAGTGATGAGATGGATATAAAACAAATAAAATAATTTGTTTTTTTTAAAGTTCTCTTCAAAATCAAAAAAATATATCTATATAGGAACAATTTTGATATTCAGGGCAGACATCTAGAAACTTAAAACAAGATCTGAAGACTACTTCTACAAAACTTGGGAAACTTTCGCTACTCAAAAGTATTGTCCGTATAATGTAACTGTAGCGCAAAAATTATTTGAGACAGCCATATACATTGATTTTACACTAGGTGTGCCTCTTCAACTAATATGATTACACTGATTTGGCTGCCTGGCGACAGCGGCATTACAGGAAACACTAAAACTGAAGATCTTGCTAGAACAGGTACTTGAGGGTTTATCATGGATTTTTCTATTGTCTCATTTCGTTCTATATTATCTCTAGAATGTTATCCTAAATGCTTAAATTGATCCGAGTAATAGTGCTGAAAAGAAAATTTTAAACGCGCTTTTCTCGAAACAGTGTCTTCAAAGTCGGTTGTCATAAACCCGCCCGTGGAACCCACCGAACTGACAAGAGTTGAAATCAGCCGCCTATGCAAATTTCGATAGGCTACCAAGCATTTTGCTAATTTATAAGTCCGCACACAGGGGTTCTTCTTCTTTTTTATGATTTCACAAAGGACTACATATACCCAGTCCATGTGCAATCTTCGATCTTAATCCTAATCCTAACCTAACTACTCGAGCGAACTTAATGAAATTTTACACGGGTCTACGAGACATAAATCACAAGGCCTTGAAGAAACTATTTTTTTGGTTTGTTTAAAAAAAGCCGTCGAAAAGTTTCAACGAAATTCGCTTTTTTTTTATACGGAGTCTGCCAAAAATAAAATTATCACTTTTTTGTCTTTCCTTCGTCCAATACCTAGTTTGTGGTCTTAATTAAGACACGTACTCTTTATGTTCCTTTTCTTCGAGAGACTGCCGGAATTGATGTCGTAATGGTTCAGTTTTGCATATTTTGCTTTGAAAAACTCATTTATCACGCCTAGGATCAGCTCAGCAAGCTTAAATGAACTACCAGCAGCTGTGCAGTCGCAAGGTCGTGGTAAGAAGTTTAGAGAATTATTCGCCCTCAGCAAGATAAACTTTTCAAGGGTTGTATGAGTCACTGTCCGATCGGGATCGGTAAGATTGAATTGATTCTACCTGATGCCAAATGTATCAGTTGTTCGAAAGAAGATGAGATGGAATAATCTCAACACTTCATCAACGTAAACAGCTCTTATGCTTTCAGCCATCTAGGAGAAATAGTGTAAAAAGAAATAAAAAACCCCGGGCAGATTTGTGATAAATTCAGTGCGTTTTTCCCAACAGCTGATAACCAACTATAGGAGATTTTCGCCTCGCTGAGGGATCAGCCATCTCACCTAACGTGGCTCCTTGTATTTCCACTTTTTTAGGCTATTGTCACATATTTGCATATAGAACTTGACGAAATATAAAATGTGTCTACAAACAACATTTTTATATATTTAAACAAAAAATGTAGAAAGACTCATATATAAGTATGTAAAGGTATATTTGCCTAGAACGCATTATTGCGCATTTCTAACAGAATTTTGCATTTCCTTGACAAGAAGGACAAATGACACCCGGTACTCTGCTGCGTACTTAGAAATTTTATAGTTTTTGCTACTAAAAATATTTACACACACACACGCACTTGACACATTTATATGTTTTAGAGTTTGCATGTCACACAATGCCTTGCAAATTTTAAATGAATTTTATTTGGTAATTTTATATTTATTGTAGGCCGTAAGAGCATATTTTTAGATTTAAAGAGAGCTGGGATAGATAAAAAATATAGTTTTTTTTACACAAATATAAACATTACGATGTTGGAACTACTTAGCTTGAGAGAATAGGGGAAATGGCTAGGGGGGAGATAACTTTAAGAATTAAAAAATAAAAACAAAAGAAGAAATAATAATAGGACACTTTAGATGTTAAAATTTTTTGAAGATTTCAGATCTTTTGTTCCATATACAGAATGGAACTTCTACTACTTTCATATACTAAGTAGGGGCTAAAACTAAACTCTTTTCGAATATTATTCGATTATATAAAGAAATGATGGCATAATTTGTATTAAAAACTAATTAAATGTGATGTCGAGTATCAATTTACGAAATCCTTCGACCAGGCTTCAAGTGTTAGTCCGAACATTTTTTATGGTACCCATAGTCTGTATCTTGGGGTACGCACGGAATAATTTTTAATGCGTACCTTGAATAAGTGTAGGGAGGCATTTAAAGAAAAACAAGTAAGGAAGGGCTAAGTTTGGGTGTCACCGAACATTTTATACTCTCGCATGATAAAGTGATAATCGAGATTTCAGGCGTGGTTGTGAACCGATTTCTCCCATATTTGGTACATGTCATCACGGTGTTAAGAAAATATTATATACCGAATTTCATTGAAATCGGTTGAGTACTTCCTGAGATATGGCTTTTGGTCCATAAGTGGGCGACGCCACGCCCATTTT
>NW_017534631.1:85314-143695 GCF_001853355.1 Bactrocera latifrons
CATTTTGGTATATATAACCCTATATCTGACTCTTTTAGTTTTAGGACTTACAAACAATCGTTATGTGAACAAAACTATAATACTCTCTTTAGCATCTTTGTTGCGAGAGTATAAAAATTGCTGCTGCTAGAAGACAATCAGTGAAACCGATGGCAAAAGTCTATAAATTAGCCTTCGAATTGCATCCGCATCCACAGAATTCTACAGAACAGACTATCAACAACTATTTCCTGTTCTCAGATCTCAAAAGAATGCTCGCTGGGCAGAAGTTTTCATTGAATGAAGGATAAACGCTCAAACCGAGGCTTCTTTTGAAGTAGAGTACAAATCGAGATAAATCGATATAAATACACAGTTAGATATGCAAACGCATATGTAGATAGGCGAATACAAATAGATTTCAGGATTAGCTCTTTGTTGAGTAGATCTTTGTTGTAAGTGACCACTGTAAGGAACAGATTTTGTAATGTCAAAAAAAGATATTACGCTGCGACCACTACCTCCCAGTGGGTATGGAAACAAGGTGATAGAAAGCAGGGATTATTAGTAAACATATACAAGTGCGGTGTCTACGCCAATAAAAAAAGACGATATACAGGAGCACGCAAAGTGGTACGCCGAAATGATCCAAATATTATAAATTTTAAACTTTGTATCAAACTACATTTAATTATATGCTTTTACTCCCACATAACCACGGTATCATTAACTTCAGGCCAATAAACTCATACAGCAAAATTTGGCAAAAACATATACCACCCTAATACACACACTTTAAAGTCATACTATTGATTCGAGCATTTTTGAAATGTTTACGCGGTCAGTTAAATTCTAATTTCTTATTTCGCTTTTGCCTTAGAATTGCTGCTAAACTTTTCACCGCTCAGCGCTTTATCGTGCCTCTCTGCTCTTTACATGCTTAGTAAACAGAATTTTTTTCTAAACGCCGCGAATTTGTTTACCAAATACGATTTTTTCTAATTCCTGCGCTTTTCGCTTCCGTTTGCCACTCGTGCCATAGAATATAGTCGAAATGTAAAAAGTGTAAATAGCGAGTGCAACAACAAACATATTGAAAACTATACTTCAACAAATTCCGCTAAACTTACAGTGTGTTGTAAAAGTATGCGGACGAAACGTAAATCACATACAAACATACATACATACATATGTATTTCTAGACTGAAGTTTGGTAACTAACTGTATTTGTGTGTGTGTGTGTGTGTGTGATAAATGCAAAAAATTAACGGCATCTGCGTCGTTTACACACACACATAAAACTAGATTTTGCGGCCAAATGCGACTGTAGGCGAAGAGAATAAACAACGTGTATACATATTGCGTTTTTGTTGTTGTTGTGTAGTAGCCAAAGTTCACTGTTTTGTGTTGCCCACAATGCCAGCGTTACATCCGAGTCAATTGCACAGCACACCTTGCAGGCCAGTCCAGCAGCAGCATTGCTTTGAACGCGGGACACCCTTCGCACACACACACACACACACTCCCCCAAACCATGAGACATTTCAGTTGGTCCACATATGTTGTAGGCCATTTTATGATACGCACCTACTATGTGTAATGGCAAGAGTGTGTGTGTGTGTGTGTGTGTGTAGTTTGGGTTGTTGCCATATTTTACAATTATGTTTGTTATTGTTATTGCTTTTGCTGCTCAGCTTGTTTTCGGCCATGTTTTGGCTGTTTTTCACGACTTCTCATAAAGCAGAAAATGCAATTTCGTTTGTTTTTGTTTTGATTTTGGAAGAATTATTTCGTCTCGTTACAGCCGTACTGCCCGTAACACATACATACACATACACATAGTAGTTTTTATTGTTGTTTTGACGCTTCTCGGTAATATTAGCCATTCTGGTGCAAAGCATTGCCAGCAGACGGCCAGCAAAGATTTTGCAAAAAAATAAACATAAAAAAAGTGAACGCCAAGAAATTTAAGGCACATAAACAGACATACATATATATGTACATATGTGTATGCAATGGTCTATGCTTGATAGGATCAGAAGAGTATGGTATGAGCTTCTAAAAATTGTGAAACTGTTAATACTAAACGCTAGTCGATCGAAAAACTATCAGTATAGGTCAGAAGACACGGCACCAGACGTGGACCTTTCAACTACCATTTGTCTTCATCGTTGGGACACGCATTAGCTGATCAGCGTTTCGATTCCTACGCAGCAGTCGAAAATTGGGTGTATGATTGATTTGCTTCAAAAAACAACCATTTCGATTAGTATTGTATGCACAGATTGCCAAGGATTTTATGATATTTTGATGGAGAACTCCTATACCGGCTGAAAGCAATTCATAAGCTCCCGAAAAGTATCTAAATTATTGCTGTAAATGGAAATCTCAGGTGAATAACAGATTATTTTCTACTAAGTGATTTCAGGACTGGACGACATGAAGACAAAAGTCACTCGAAAACAAGACTCCTCCGGTTAGTTTAGAGCGGTAGATTCCTCATATCATTTGTGAATCCACGATTAAGATTTGAAATCTTTCAGCACCGTCATACGAGATCAAGTTGGTACCAGGCTTTCATTTCGAACGACGTGATTTCGAATAAAGTAGATCTTATTAAGAGTTAAGATCATGAGGGTCAAAAAGACAAGGTGGTGATAAGGCAAGTTTTTGATGAGTTCACCACTTTCAGTGATTGCTTTGTGTCTCGTAACTAATTATTCCCGTCCAGCTATATGGTGCACAGACATGGACGATGCCAACATCTGATGAGTCGACGTTACGAGTTTTCGAGAGAATGTTACTATAGAAAATTTCCGGTCCTTTGCGCATTGGCCGCGGCGAATACCGCATTTGAAAGACGAATAACCAGTTTGGGATATACAAGGATATTGACTTAGTTCGGCAAATTAAGATATAGCGACTACGCTGGCTATGCATGTCGTCCAAATGGATGAAAGCTCTCCAGCTCTGAAAGTGTTCGACGCAGTACCCGCCGAGGGAAGCAGAGGAAGAGAAAGACCCCCCACTCCGGTGAAGAGATCAAGTGGAGAAGGACCTGGCTGCACGCGATATCTCGATTTGGCGCCAAATTGCGGAAAGAAGAAACGACTGACGTGCTGTTGTAAACTCGTCTACAAAAGGGGAAAGCGGTGTCTACACGAATAAAGAAAAGGAATATAGGAAAAACGGGCCAGTACTAATATTTTGTTTTCGTTAAGAGTTTTTTCTTATTCTTCCATTTTCGGATGGAACATTTTCCAAGCAGTTATGATGCAAACTATTGAAACCTAAGCTAAGTTTAATGCTCAATTTTTAAGCAAGGTTCAGTAATTAAAATTCTAACCTGCGATGACTGACTTTTTCGTTGTTGAGGTCAAAAACTCGCCAAATAAAACGACTCTGAATTTTCGAAAATTATTTATTAGCAGTAAATTTTAAGAAAAGATCCGAAGAAAGAGACTCATTTAAGACTTATAAGTGTAGGCTACTCTCCTGCAAAGTAAAGTTTTTTTATATAAAGGGAGCCGTATAAAACTAAATGTAAACAAGTGAATATTTTGAAGGGTTTTGTAAAGGTCTATTCCTTAAGAATCTTATGATAATCATCTTAACTTTAAGCACTTTCACATCATCATAATTAAAATCTTCAAATTCTCCGGCAGGCTGACCAAACAATTGGCAGACAATGCGAACGCACACAACGACAACGACGGACGCCCTAGCAGTGTTGCAATGTCAAAGGGGTGGTTAGGTGGGCTAATGGAGGGCGTAAAATATGGTCAATTATTGGTTGTTGGTTATTAGACCAGCAATTGTGTAAGCGTGTAGCTGGCTATCAACGCCAACACAAACATGACAACAACAGCAGAAACACATTTTTCGGTAACAACAACGTCTCGCCGATGGATGGATAGCTGTGAAATGCAGCAATTTAAATTCATAGCATTGATTGGGTCAATTCGAGTAGAGACGACCTTGAATTTGAACTATTGTTGTCGAAATGAAAATGAAACATGAGTATTCTATGGGTACAGCACAGCTTTATAAGGTAATTTTAAAATACCAAAAACAACACTCAGCAAAAGCATTGACGCAGTTCAGTAAGGCAGAAAGCGTAGTAGGGGCGCCATTTGTAGGCATGTTTCGAAGAAGAAACAATTGTTGCATTCACATTTTGAAATTACATTCCTTATTGCTGAGCTTTTTATTGTTCTATTGTATCCTACAAACATATGTTGGCATGAAAGGAACGTGTGTCTGGAATTTTTAATAACGGGAAATATGGTAACATAGTCTTTAGCGGCAGGATCAAGTCATATTTCGCTCAGGTATATATTATATGAAGTGGAGAGCTAAGGAACGCCCAGACGAGTTTATGGAATTGTACACTGAGTTTGATCTGATTCCTTGCTCTTTATCGGCATTCCACACATCTATTTAGATAATTTCAGAAACAATATCTAAGTATACTTTCGAGAAAGCCGCTGCCATGAGATAGACACATTCAGGCATCATACTAAGCGCAAGTTCTTGGTGTTCCAAGATCTCAAATAATCAAAATGGAGTGGTGCTAAAATAACTCGAAAGAGTTCTGCCAAAATTATGAACCATAGCAGCTGAAGCGGCTTGTTCAAAAATTAAAAATTGGACAATAAATCGACCGAATGCGCTATGACCTTGAAATTGTGAGTTACCATGACCTTAATGCATGAGTTTCCTAATGTTGATCACTTTTTCGGGTATTAGCAGCACACCATTCTTGGCAATCACTTCCATTATTTCATTGTCCTCCATGCCTTACCTATTTGCCCAACCATTACCCACCGAGCCATACCTGGAGGTTCTATATCTACATTCTTCTACAGCCAGTAGTCGTCCCGCCGATTCTGCTGCGCAGTTTTCAGTGAAGAGGGCTATAAGTGGATTTCCGTAGGCCTGTGCACCATACTACTACACTGTAGAGCAGAATTGGTCTTACAATAGCAGTGTAGCACCAGTGTATGAGAGAGAGTCCCAAATTGTCCGGAGCATCTGCCTACACCAATATAAAGAAATGCTAGCTTCTTTCCTTCTTTCTTTCACGTTGTACTTCCACAGCAGTTTGCTGTACAAGACTACCCCAAGGTACTTGGTGCGCTGCTTGAGAGGGAGTTGTGTCCCATTTCTCGAAGGGAATCTCCATAGAGGAATTTTGTGCTGTCTTGTGAACAGAAGCAGATCCATTTCATCCGTGTTCAATGCCATACCCGCTTGCGATGCCTAATTCTGGAATATTGAGAGTGGTGGTCGTAATACTGCTAATGGTCTGAAGACACCTACCCGCTATTGTACCCGTAAATGTCGTCCGCGTATACCATTATCTTAAGAGACTTGCCGTCCAAGTTCCTTAGCAGTTTATTCACCACTAATGTTCATAGAAGCGGAGACAGCACTTCACCTTGCGGAGTACCTCTACAGACTTGGTCATTTTAGCGTCGTTCCATTCTGCTCTTATCCGTCTAGAGATCAAAAGGCTTCTTCAGCAGAATCAACACCTATTGACTGAATACTATTCAGAATATATTCCGTAGAGACATTGTTAAACGTTCCAGATATGTCCAGGAATGACCCAGGAACGTATTCCATATATTCAAGAGCCCTTTAGATATTAAATACCAGTGTATAGTATTAATATATATATAGTTAACATATATATATTCGTGTCAACTTGAAACGTCCAGAAAGAAATATCGGAGACCCTATAACCTACCTTCCTAGCGTGGCGGGTCGGGCCTATTATGTTATGCCCTTTTGTATGCACAGAAATTAATCCCACAGTTTTTGAGGTACCGCCTTGAAATTTTTCACACAAGCACTTCTCCGTAAAAAATTGCTGATTTATCGGAATCGCCGATATATTATCACTATAGCACAGAGCTTCTATACAAACGGCCTTATCAAAATTAAGGGGGTATTCTAGTCTAGAAATGTGAAAAAATCGAAACTTTTTTTTCATAATTCGATAGTTTTGATATTCAAAAATATCTCCCTAAAAGGATCTCCCTAAAAACTCGTATTATTTTCAAAGTTATAGCCATTTTAGTGACGTGGCAACTAGACCGGTTGAGCGAGCTATCTATCTATTACGCTGCCCAAAACTTAACGTAAAACTTTAAACGCGTTTTTCTCAAAACTCCTTTTTTTTGATGCGGTAGCCACAATATCTCAAGTGCTAATCAGTCGATTTATTTCAAATTTGGCATGAATATTCTTTAAATATATCTCTATCACTAGAAGCAACAAAAAATAAAAATTTGAAGTTTATAATATTTTTCAAAAAATCGACAAAATTGAAAAATTGAAAGCCGCCATTTTATGAATTTTGAATCTGACATTGTTAATTTTTCAGATGACGAGAAGGGTAAAAATCATGGCGCTGAGGACACGGCCTCTTTTCCCCCCTTTTCTTCAAGGACGCATAACTCGCTGAAAAAATTTTTTTTTTAATTTTTTTTAATTTTTTTTATATTTTTTTTTTAAATTTTTATTTTTTGAATTTTTTTTTGAATTTTTTTTTTGATTTTTTATTTTTTTTTTTGAATTTTTTTTTTGAAATTTTACTATTTTTGTACTCTTCTAAGTTTAATAAACAAATGATAAAAAAACGGTTCTTGTATGGAAAATTTTTTTATTTGGTACAGCTTATTGTCAAAGGTGAGGCTACAATCTTCAAATAAATGTTTCAGATCGGACATCTATAAAATATAGCTGTAACAATTTAAACATTTTTCACGGCTTTGATCCTTGCATATTGCGAGCGTATAAAATGTTCCTCTGCAGCCCTATTTAGATCTTCTTAACTTGTTGTGATTTCAATTTATTTCCAGAAAATGCTAATTCACTTTACTCCGTCAATAAGGCAATCATGTGATTTATTTGTATAAAAAAGTTCAGTATTAGCAATTTATAGCACACTTGTGGCACAACTAACAGCAAACGCTAGTTTAGCTAAGTATAAACATATATATTATATATTTATATGTACATATTTATACATATATAGTCATATGTACATATCCAATGTAGAAAACCAACTTCAACAACTTCTTTTTACTCCAAACTTGCTGCCACCGCACGCATACGCTTTTGTGGCAAGTAGAAGTTGCCGGAGAAATGCAGTGAAATCATAGCATCTTTGCCATAGCAATTTCGCCAGTAATGTGACCAGATTGCCCCAGCCAGTTAGTCAGCTAGCAATTGCAGTGCGAACAGGTAATGTTGCTTCATACAAAAAATACATAGGTACAAGCAGCGAATGCGTGTATGTGTGTGTGTGTGTGTGTGTGTGATTGTGGAAGACCGGTACGTAGCCTTCATGTGGCAGATTGCGGGCAAATGTTTTCAATTTATCAACAACGCCCCCAAACTAGACGCAGCAACAGCAGCTAACAGCAGTGAGAGTAATGCTACAACAACAACAAGCAAGCAARAGCAATGGACAGCAATGGCAACAACAGCATTTGGTCGCAACGAGCAGACCGTTGTTGGCACACATACACACACTGTCCACTGGCGCTGTTGCTCATGCTTGGCATTTCGTTGGACGCCACCACTGCCAATCGTGCCACAGTTGGCACATCCGCAAAATCGGGAGCAACCATGAAAGTATTATTGTGCTACCACACGACATGAAGCGTACATTTCTACATGCATATGTATATGTATGTGTATATATCGAAACATAACTGCACATTCTATACCGATGACATGCGGACACAACAGCACTTCATTATAACTTTTGTTGATTGTTGTTGTTGCTGCTGTTGCTTTTACTACTTTTGCCGTGTTGTTGTTGTGTTTGTTTTTTCCAATATTTTGTTAATATTATGCCATTCTCCGCCGTCATAGTTGTCATATGCCACCACAAGTGTAGGCAAACACACATATTTACATGCTTATGTGTGCGGGTGTGTGTTTGTATTTGCGTGACTGCGTGCGGACGACATGCGAGTCAAGCGCTCATAATTGCTTGTTTGTTTGTTTATGAAAGGCTAATTTCTTGTTTGTGCTCACATGTTGCTCTAGACTGCAAATTTTCTTCAAATATTTTGGTAATTATGCGTGGAATACAATTTAACGGAACGAAACATATATGCTGCAAACACAACAACAACAGCAACAATTAAGAAGCAGAGTACAGCGCTAGTTTCGGGCCGGTGCAGTCAAGCATGTGCTAGTGACTTTCCATATCGATAGCGTAGCTTTGCTTCTTAACCCACCAATGCACAAGCGGTACTTTAATGCCTTTTAAGCGGCGCACCTAGAGTCGATTTTTTCATACAATATATCCTTACATTATACCTTCAAAATCAATATACCAAAATTTTAAATCGATATCTCAAATAGTTTTTGATTTACAGCCTTCTAGAGTGCAGTCGCTCAGTTCAATCAGCTCTACCGATTAAGGTATCTTCAAACGCATTTTTCCCGAAATGGCATTTTTCCAATTTACTTGAGTGATTATTCAAACACAAATGATCATGTTCTATACATAACGGGCGATCCAGGTAGATATACTTTTTACAATATACTTTTATCTGTCAAAAAAAGTATAAGCGTGAATAGTATCAAGCTGTGATGTTATTTTTGCTCAATATTGTTTACAACGTTCACCTTCTATAAAGAATCTATTTCGCGCGCTTCGCTCAATTTATGGTCAACATAATCGGCCTACTGAGCGTATTATTCGCAATAGCATCACCCGTCTTGAGATCCAGCATTGATTATTGGATTACCTTCGACCAAATAGATCACGTCCAGCACGCTTCGCTCTATGGGCTCTGTAAAAGTTCCAAGAAGGTCCGACGTCTTCGAGCCAAAAATTTGTTCAGCGACATTTGGTTTCAACAAGACGGCTCTTCTTCGCACACATGGCATCAATCAAAGGATCTCACTTTGGTGAGCAAAAATTGGACTCAACGGATGTGCCATCTGAGACGTAGCCGCGGCCAACATTTGAGGAAGATAATCTTCAAAAAATAAATGCCAAAGAGTGTTCTTTCGAATGATAATAAACAGTCCGCATTAAATTTTAAGTTTACATGCTTTTTCTCTAAAAAAAAAAGTAGGCAACCTTAAAATGGATAACGCTTTAAAGGTATGACAGGACCAATTTGTTTTAAGCAACTTAATATACAAGTATATATAACTTAAGTAAATATTTACGATTTTCCAGGAAACAAGCCTCGCTATATCGAAAATAAACTCACCTGCAAAGAAATGGAAAAGAAGAAAGTATAAGTGAGTTGATCATGTAATGTTCCATAGACATAATATTAAATTTACATTTCTTCCCTCATTTGCAATAGCAAAACAATGATTTGATATATAGCATATGTATTACTGTCAAAGAAACACCCACAGGGAACTAGTGTGACTTGACGAAAACGCGCATTTTTCGGGAAAAAAAATTGTAACTTTAACTTTTAGCGTTTCTTTCCATGATGAAATTGTTAACATTACTGAATACAATGAAAAACAATTATACATCATGACGTATTAAAAATAGCCGAAACGACGCTGAGAAATCATATCATCTCTTTTGAAGAATCCGGTATTTACATTTGCCTATGCTGTGCAAGCAATTCTGTAATTGAGTCAATTACCAAATTGTTTGCATTCTTACCGGTTGTTGTCCAGGCTGTCAAATTGGTTGTGTGCCTTGAGATTGAGATCAGATTTAGTCAATTGCCAAATTATTTCTTAATTTAGTCAAATTTAGTCTATCAGCAAATTGTCTGTTCATTTGCTCAATTAGCAAATTTCTTTGTAATTGAGTCAATTATAAACTGTTTTCTTAATTTAGTCTATCGGCAAATTTTCTGTTCATTTGCTCAATTAGCAAATTTCTTTGTAATTGAGTCAATTATAAACTGTTTTTTAATTTAGTCAATTAGCAAATTATTTCTTAATTTAGTCATAAAAAATTTAGTATATTAGCAAAATTTTCTGTTCATTTACTCAATTAGCAAATTTCCTCTTAATTTAGTCAATTATGAACTATTTTCTTAATTTAGTCAATTAGCAAATTATTTCTTGATATTAATCGGTTGACATACAAATTTTGTATATCAGCAAAATTTTCTGTTCATTTACTCAATTAGCAAATTTCCTCTTAATTTAGTCAATATGTAAAGGTGCCAAACTAAAGATTAGGCTGAAATTTTTAAAACCCTCCGATTAAGAGCATAAATTTATAATTTAGGAAATTTGAATAATAAAAAATTGACCACTGCAAAATTTTAGTTAGGTTGAATACACAACAGTAAAACCAAGCAATAGTTTTCTTTAAACCTCTAATTGAATTAAGCATCTAAAAATAATTGTAAAAACAAAAATGTTCCACCATTAAAGTATATTCAAAGCGCCTTTTAATGACCCACTAAGGCAGATCATCAATAATGCGCGACAGCTTCCTCCAACGCGCACCAAAATAGAAATTCCAGTAAAGTCGTGTTGCTCGGATGTTTCGCTGTTTCGTTGACAAACAAATTGCCGTGCAGGAGCAAAGCGAAAATTAAAGAAATCGAAAAAGGGCGGCAGTAAGGTGTAAAGATGCAGAGCGTCAGCTGAGGTGGAAGAAGCGCACGTTCTAAACCAATACCGAGCGAATGCGACGAAAATGTGCTAACTGAAGAATTTATGGCATGTAACGACCATAAAACTTTAAAATATGTCACAGAATTTCACGCACACCTTCTATACGTACGTATGTCTTGTGGCGGCGCTGTGCATTTGTGTTGTTGTGCTCGAACCACTTCCCCTTGGCATCAGTCACCGCTTTACAATGATGCGCTTTTGTTATTGTAGTGCCGCAGGCCGAGCATTTGTATGTAGCAAGCAAGACAATTTTTCCGCTCTCCTCTTTCTTTTTTCCTTTTCGCTGCGAGCCAAGCTGCGACACTGTGCTGTCATGGCGCAAATAATCAAGGTGTGGGTGGCGGCTAAATTCGTCGGACCCAAGACTTCAATGTGGAAAATCATTATTTTACACATTTTAGTGTGAGTGTTTTAGTTAAATAATAAAAGTTTGTGTTGCGCCTAATAATAAATATGATAAATTTCAAATTTAATCACTTTGTTTGCGGCAATTAATTGCAAGCGATTAGCGAGGATTTCGCCTGTGTTGTTTATCTGTCGCGTTTATCACAGTGCAGCGTGCTGGCGTTGGCTGTCTAACATACATACATATACATATATATACATATAGAGGACGCTGCTTGGACCGACAAGTGTGCAACAAATATGCAGACAACTGTTTTTTTGTTGTTTTTGTTAGTGTACATTGGTGTTTGTTTGCACTGGCGCAGCTTGCATACATTTTCTGGCATTTTTATGCATTCTTGTTGTTATTTTTATAATTTAAATGCTTTATTGGTTGCTCTACTCATTCTTAGCCGAAATTAGCGAAATCAAGTCAAGGTTTTTTGAAAGATTTTCGGTGCTCAACTTTTACTTTGTTGCGATCTAAAAACATTTATTCATGTCTGTGCGTGTGTGTGCATTTGTTTACTTCGCTTACGATTAGTTAAGTAATCTGCCATGTAATGTGCGCGCAGGCACTGTGAATGCCGTCGTGTCGCCAGCAATTGTGTGTGCGCATTAATTTGATAGCAACACGCCCACACGGGCTACCATCGTACTATATGTAAAACCTGCATACATACAAATATATGTTAGTATGTATGAACAGCTGGCCGGGCAGCGCACTTGAGGGCTTCCTCAACTGGGTCTGAAAGGTGCGAGCAGCGCTGGGGAAGGTTTAGCTGCTAGAAGGTTATGGGTCAAGGCCCTTTGATCCACATTTCCGGCAACTGGGTGCTTAAGCAATCCCGGTAAAAACCGTGGTGTCAACTTTGCCGTGTGCTTTGGATCGTTACTTTGTTGGAATCGCCATATAACAGGCAAATTCTCCTCAGCTCATGGCATGATTGATACTCCACCATGCTTCACTAGGAGTGAAACTTACCGAGAATCAAATATTTCACTGATTGAAAGGCGAACATATGTACCTTCGACCATCAGTACCTAGGCGATTAATTTTAGTTACATCGCTCCAAACAATTTACTTCTATTGATTTGTTGTCCAAGACCGATAAGTGTTGGCAAAGTCTACGCGTTGTTTCCTCTGAATTTTGGTCAGAAGCGATTTCCTACGTGCTACCCATCAAGTCCAGGTTTGACCAAAAACCGGCAAATGTTCTCTTGGTTATTTGGACATTATATTCGTATTGAATTCTACGCAGAATTTCAGCGTAACTATTTTTGGGTCCTTCGATTACTAAGTATGCACTCTTCTTTTCTACGTTTTTCCAGACTGACGAAGGCCACACGCACTTCGCAGTCGTACAAATTCTGGTTGTTGACCAGCGCTTACTGACCTCACTGGAGGCTTAAAGTCAAAACGCAAAAGGACAATCGGAAAAAATCCGACTCGCTTCCAATCGGATGAAATTGGGCGAAAGGTGACCTGCATAGGGAGTTCATCTGCTTTGTAATTTGCTGTAGTAGATTCACAGTCTCCCGTACAAACTAGGAACTAGCAAATGTTCAGAAATCTTTCATGTTTTCAACTATAACGAGTGATCACGCACACCGTAAGTGGTGTCAACCTGTCATGTTATTTTTGTTCTGTATTGTTTAACATTTCATCATGGAAAGACTTATGTCTGAACAGCATTTACAAATCGTTCAACTTTATTATGAAAATTCACCTTCTCTAAAGAATGTGTTTCGCGCGCTTCGCTCAACTTATGGTCAACATAATCGGCTTCTGAGCGTACTATTCGCAACAAGCGTTCGCCTACAAAATACAGCTTGTACAAGAACTGAAACCACTCGAACTTCCCATGCGACATCGCTTCGTTCTATGAATTCTTGAAAAGTTTCAAGAAGATCGGACGTTTTCGAGCCAAATTTTGTTCAGCAATTAAGCCCACTTGGGCCTCAAAAGGTATGTAAACAAGCCAAAATGCCGCATTTGGGACGAAGAGCGACTTGAAAAGATTCAAGAGCTAGCAAATCATCCAGAAAAAAAAAGCGGTTTAATATGGTTTGTGCGTCGGTGGAATCATCGGTCTATATTTCTTTAAAAATGATGCCGATGAGAACGTAACCGTCAATGGTGACCATTATGGCGCCAAGGCAACCGACAATTTGATGATTGAAATTGAAGCTTGTGATCTCGGTGACATTTGGTTTCCACAAGACGGCACCACTTCCCACACATCGCATGAGTCAATGGATTTATTGAAAGAACACTTTGGTGAACAGATACATAAGTTCACGTTTTGGGCCGGTAGATTGGTCACCAAGATCGTGTGGGGATATGCAAAGTCTAAAGTCTATGGGCACCATCCCGCTTCGATTCAAGCCTTGGAGCAAAACATAACGCGTTTCATTCGCCAGTAACCAGTCGAAATGCTAGAATGAGTTTGTCGAAAATTGGACTCATCGGATGTGCCATCTGAGACGTAGCCGCGCTCAACATTTGAAAGAGATAATCTCCAAAAAAAATAGATGCCAAAGAGTGTTTTTCGAGTGATAATAATCATTCCCCATTAAATTTGAAGGTTTCCGTGTTTTTTTTTTTTCTTTAAAAAAAGTAGGAAACTTATAATTGGATCACCCGTTATAACTACATATATCATGCCAAACACTTTTAACACTTTGTAACCTTTTCTTACTCACCCAGAATGCAATGAGTTCTTCCAATGTCACCGAATATTGTAATTTCAAATAGAGTCTGCCTCAAAGTCAAAATGTGACATTATCGTTGCTAACGGTCACGGCTGCGTTTGTTTTCACCATTCTCAATCAAGTAATCTTAACAATAAATAACAACAAGGCGAATAGTTACAGCGTGCTCAAGGTTTCCATTGCATGTTCTGTTCACAACTCACTATGTAAACAAGTTGTTTTGGCCAAAACGGACAGCAATGCCAAACTGAGTGTAGATATGTACGTATGTACAGCTGTGTTCAAAACAATAGGAGTACCCCTGAGAAAAATATTTAACCCAAAAAAATTATCGTGTCAGAACATGAGCGTCAAGCACTTTTTTACAAATATTTCTAACGGTATTCCTCGAGTAAAACACGAAGCGTAAACTTCAGCTGTTTACATTATTTCCAATGTTATGAGTTCAAATCTGTGTTGGTCACTGAATCGCGCTGTTCAAAAAAATAGGAGTGTGAGCTACCAAGGGGTATAATACACTTTTATTTAAACAAAATCTGTAAAAAACTAAAAAGTAAGTACAAAAAAAATTAATGAGTAGTGGAAAACATCGCAGCAACAAAACGCGTGAAATAATTAAAAATCTTAGAAAAAACGGGAAAACTTATAAAGAAAATTAAAGAAATACTCGAGTGCTCTGCTCAAATGGTATCAAATTCCCTGTTTTACAAAAATAAAGCCGAAACACGTGGATGAAAATGCAAAACTACTAAAGAAATCGATCAACGCATACTCCAGCCGTATAAAAAAGTTCCGAAAGCGTCGTCTAAAGGAATAAGAAATCGTCTAGATCTTTTTTTTACGTCTTTTATTGACGTAACAGTTCGTATAATTTATTTGCGCGGAGTCCGCCATTTCCATAGTTGATAAAGAAACATATGTCATTAGAGCACGGCTCCAAATTCGCCAAGGAGTAATAAAAAATGGCGGTTACTCGACTAAATATTAACCAAACTAACTTATATACTAGTCGTTATTTCCAATTTTTTAATTTATTATTAGTTATATTGAATTCTGTGATGCACTCCTATTATTTTGAACACCGAATTTTTGAGGTTTTTATGTAAATAATTTATTTTTTTTCCATTTACTGCGTATTACTAAAAATTTAGAAGTGCTTGAAAAKACTGCATAAAATGAACAATTCGTGGACAAAAAAATAAATTAACAAAATTCTTGTTTTTGTTGGAAAAACATAACGTTGTATTTTATATTGTGATGCACTCCTATTATTTTGAACACAACTGTATGTATTTGGACAGGTAAATTATATTTCAGTTTTAGATTGCTTCCATCATAGTTACGAAGCTCGTTGGCAGATTTTAAAAATTCACAGAATTTCATAGCTTCTATTTATTTGTTTTGTTGCGCTCTTTTTTGCTTCTTATTTATTTTTTATTATTAATCATTGGACAGCTGCTCGGTCATCAACGAAATTTCAATAAAATGTGAATATCTGCTCTTTAGCAAAGGCGGCAACATTTTTATTGAAATCGTAAAAATTTGTTTACAAAATAGAATGCACATAGATACATACTATACATACATACCATACACACTTACATATATATAAACTAGTATTTGCCGATTGTGATATTAAAATATTGTTTATTTTTATACATTCTTGTGTAATTAATGGAATTTAAGAGAAAAAGTCATTAATACGCGAGGCGCAACAAGCTAACGCTTTGTCCTCAATCTCTATAAATACATGGAAGATTTTAGTCACATTTTAATCATATAAATAAGTGTGTCAATTAATAAAATTTTATTCAGAAATATTGGAAATATCCTTCAATATTTAAATCTTACCAAAAAAGTGTGGAAATCCACTTGGCAACTTCTTATAAATGAGGCACTACAGAACGCCTCTGGTATATTTTGGACAGGGTTGCAAATAATGCGTTGAAAAAAATAATTGATTTAACTTTGTATTAATTTTTTTCCGTAATCCCAAATACCAGGATGACAACAAAATTTCAATACCGAATTCGGAATTGAATAATAAAATATGAAGGCTTAGGGTAGTATTGACCTCATTCAACCCATTTTTGATACACAGAGTTACCATGGTCAGGAAAGGAATATCTTTGAATTTGAAATGTATTTCAAAAGTATATCGCATACATTCATATTTTCGGTCAAAATTCAACTATCGATACTGGGGTCCACGTATTCGGTACCTAGAGGCTTGAACAGTTTTTTTTGGATTTGGATAATTTGGCCATAAGAAATGTCAGACACCAAATTTGGTTCAAATCGGTTGGACGGGTCTCGAGATACTATGGGTTTTCACCTAAAAGTGGGCGTTGACTCTCCCATCGTTCATTTTTGAGTCCGGGTCCATCAAAGCCCTTTCGAACCATTTGTACACTAAAATTTTTGAATTATAAAATTCGGAACCCTACTCTTGACAGAATTTTTCTAGAAACAGTTTTTGCAAACAGTCCTACTAGTCATGTAACAGACTCAAGTCGGTTAAACATTCGAATTTAACATGTGTGGAACAGTAAGAGACAGATGAGAGAGAGAGAGAACTTGAATTAAATTTTTCGAGGTTTCCATTTGTATTCAAAGTTAGGGAAAATATGTTGGTTTGATCTACGGCTAGTTTTTTCGAACTAAAATGAAGAGCTCCGAGCAAAAGTTCACTTGCACAAATAACTGTCGTGGTAAATATTTAATTTTTGGTAGAAGAGATACCATATATAGCTTTATTGTGAAAGCCAAGCCTCTCGAACTGCTTTTAGACGATGAGATGACAATATGACATATACTTACAATAAGACCTTGTACTTGTTTTTTCAAGCGGACTTTCTCTCTTTTGCCTCTCTTTACCCTCAGTAAACCTAGCCTCTCCCTAGTTGCGGAACTTTGAATAGGCCATTACCCCATCGGAGTCCATGCTGTATGGAAGAAGATGAGGTGGAAACAACTCCATACTTACTTTTTGACTGTCCCGCGTTTGAATTTTTAGTTTCAGGACTTCTTTGGAGGGTGGTTTTTTATAGGAAAATAAAAATAATTTATCTTGAATATTTAGAGTGTTTTTATTTAGATATTGAAAATAAAAAAAATGTATTTGAAAAAATTAATACTTTATTACTATTATTATTGTCACTCGAAGTTGGAATTTCAAAAAAATACCCGTGGTCCGGGTGATTTTGGCTCTTGATGGTATCTGAAATCAAAAATTCTTGATTATTCTTAATCTATAGACATGTCATTCTGGTCGGAACTACTGGAGTTAAATTTCAAGGGTAAATAACAAAATGGAGGACTTTGAAAAAAAAGTTATTTTATTTTATCAAAGAAAGGGTTGTAAAATAAAAAGTTAGGGATGTAAAAAAAATCTCGTTAACTATAAGTTTTTAGCACACCCTTTTTAAATTTGAAAGCAATCGGTTCAGTAGAAAACTAGTTACGACCCGGGCCGACCAGAAAAATTATGTTTTGAGAAAAACGCGTTTAAAGTTCAACAACTCCTAGAGAGAGGAATCCGAGGCACTCTAGGAAACTCCTTATAACTCCCCAGACTACTACAACCTTAAACACTTGGATGCATATACCTTCAGACATCCCACTGCACTTTCGGGAAAAAAAATTGGCTACTAATTTTGCTAATTTATAAGTTCTTTTATATGACTACACAAAGCGATCTCTCTAGATCAGCCATCGAACCGAACCCAACCTGTAGGAACCCAATTAGGGCAGTTCGGAATATGGTCAATGTAACTATAGACATAGTCTCAGATTCGTTTCTAAAATCATGCATTTCCACTTCTTCGATAAAGAGAAGAGGACAAGAAAAACAATGGATGGTTCAAATCTGAAGACGGATAAATAAATGGGGATTGCAGCTCGACCTAAGGTCTACTGTGCACTTAAAACTATTCTGAAAATAGTCGACAAAGTTTTCTATAAACAGGAAGCTACCGCCCTCATGCAGACTTCGTAAGATCAAAACACGATTGCCTACAAAACTGAAGAGAGAAGCAAGCTAACTTGAGATAGTCACACAGCTAGGAAAGTCGATGGAGAATTCGGAATATAGGCATGTTGTTTAACGTATTAACGTGAGCAACCTTATGCCCGATGCATTAGCCAATACGTGCTGAGCCTGGGGTTTCGGCTCAAAAAGGGGAGTGCTGGGAGGTTTGAATATATTTAGATGAGTCGACAGTCGATTTTCGGGTATCAGCTATTTACTATTTGCAGGCTCGAAAACATTTTTTAAGCGGTCGAGTACATATTTCTTCCAACTCAAAATACTAAAACTTGGCTAAGCGAGAAGAATAGTATCTTATTGAGTTTATTTACCGTTAGCACACTAACACCATCGCCGTAGACACTTTTTTTTATCAAAACACTTAATTAAAGTGAAAGCTATTTAAACTGCTGCGAAACCGAGAGGGGTGCGTACCTGGTATGAGAGAGTGCCTATGAATATGGTACACTAGGCCTGCTTCAACACACACACAAAAACATAGTCAGATAAGTATGTGTGCATGTAAGCGCATAAATCTTTCAATTAACTCATTAAACTGATCTTATTATGCGCTGATTACAGTTTATGTTTAGTTTACATTGCCAGTGGCAGCATGGGGAGGGGGAGGCAAGGCTGCAGGCGACGCAGAAAAGAAGTAGCGGCACTTGGAGCAAAGGTAAATGCGCACAAATACAACTTTAATTGAATGTACAAAGCACAGATACACGCTCGCATGGATAATGAGAAAGCAAAAGCAACAAAAACATTTTTGAAAATCCAAAACTTGCAACACATCCAGGTTAATGAACTTGAGTTGTTTTCTAGTTCAAAACCATTAATACAAATGGACGATACTCGCATTTACACGTCGTGTGCGAGAAATTTTCTTGCCTGCTTTTTTTTGTTATTTTTATTTTAAAACTTTCAATGTGGAAACATTAAATTTTGCCGCAATTTAAGTGCGTGTTGTTCAATATTACATTTTCACCATTCAATTGGAATATATATGTACTCGTATATATGTAATATGTGTGTATAAATAATAGAGAATATCTTAGAAGATTTTCAACTAGTATTTTAGATATATCCACATTTGAACGCTCTCTGGTCTACACCGGGTCAAATATATTTACATATGTATAGGTAAGATGACCTCTTGACCTACTTTAAGAAAAAACTCAGCTAAGCAATAAAAGATCGTTAATGATATTATTTTATTATAAAATAATAAAACTATCTTCCAAACTTCGGCTTTATACACAGTAGTAGTCTATAAAAGTTTTTATTAGCAAATTTGGGATAATTTCATTAAATTATTCTACCTGAACCGAAAATATTTATTTTATTAACTTTTTTCAACAATTTTTTTCTCATATAAAAAATTAAATATTTTATTTGAATTTAAAAAAAAAATATTAAATACTGTATCTCAATTTTTTATTATTACACTCTTTTACAGTTTTTACTTTGCAAAGAAATTCTGAAATTTTTGGGAAAAAATATCTTAAACTCGGCCATTGCGACGCCATTTAACGTGACTCCTCAGAAAAAAGATGCGGCCGTATTATAAATCCTTGCAGGGTCATCTAAATTGAAAAATCCCTTAACTTAACCTTAACAGAAAATCATTACATAGAGTGATCTAAGTAGAGCTACTTTTTGAAATAGAACTTTTGTGTTTTTGCAGATCACGTGTCGTGTCAAGCTGTTATATTACTTTTGTTTAGTGCTTTTTGGCATTTTATCATGGAAAGACTTACGCCTGAAGAACGTTTACAAATCGTTCGATTTCATTACGAAAATTCATTATTGGATAATATTCGACCGAAAAGATGACGTCCAGCATGCAGTGAAGAAAATGTACAACCGTAGCTGAGGTTTACACCAAGAACGGGGAAAGTCGATTCGGCGCCGTGCGCAGTAACTCGAAATGACATAAGAAACGACTACAGCTTGTGCAAGAACTGAAGCTGCTATTTCTTCTCAAGCGACATCGCTTCGCTCTATGGGTTCTTGAAAAGTTCCAAAAAGATCCGACATTTTCCAGCTAAATTTTCTTTAGCAATGAGGGTCATTTCTGGCTCAATGGGTATGTAAACAAGCAAAATTGAATTAACAAATTACTTTTTTACCAACTTTTTCACGGAGAAAACTTAAAAATATGCTTTTCAAAATCACATGATATTCAGTATCCATCACCACATATACCAAAATCGAATAAGAATAAACTCGGCTCCTAACAGTCTTTCAATTATATCAAAATTGCCACAGTTCTCATTTCTCTTCTTGCTTGTATATTGCAACCACTTCAGTGTGCCACACTTTACACATAATTAACCGTTAGTGAGATTTTTGTTTTTCATACACAAAACCCAAACAAACAGCTCACCCTCACAATATCTGCAACATTTCGCTGGTGGTTCATCCGTATCAGCAATGACCCGCATGATCGCCACGAAGGCCCACACGAAAACGCAGCCACAGTCGAACCGACGACGTCAACGACGGATCACAGCCGGCTCAATGGCCGCACTGACTGCATTTGTTGCGAACGCGAACTTTCAAAATAACAAAATGCAGAACAGTTGTTCAAACAGAAAACAACAACAATATGCAAATTAAATTCAAAACACTAACGGCACTTTGCTTAGTGAAACAAGGAATTTGCTTTGAGAATTTGATTTTTTTCTAATTTTTTATTTTTTTAATTCTTTTAAATTATTGTTATTTTTTTTTATTTTGTTAAATTAAAATTTTTTTAATTTGTTTTACACTTTTTCAATAGTGCTTTTTAAAAGTTATTTAGACGCTTGCATTTGACTGCAAATCTTTAAGTTAGATATTTTCAAAAATTTTTTTTTTTTATAATTTTATTTAATTTTTAGTTTGTCTGCAGGTTTAATTATTTATTTTGTTTGCTTTTCTACCGCCGTTTCTTCATTTAACAATTCTTACTAGCTTCTCACTTCCGCTTCACACTTATGTACTTCTTCTTTTAGCGATCCGAATAACCATAATAATTGTAATGGTTGCCAACCTTCGCGAAATAATAATCGTAATAGTAACTTTTCGTTCTTAATGGAATGATTATTGCATTTGAATTTTCAAAATGTATCATTTTCCTAACGGCCACTGATTTCACACGATTTTGGAGTTTCAAAATCAATAAAACAGTTGTTTATGATTTAAAATGTTTTACGTATGTTTTTCTTGCGGCATTCTTTATCACACGCACTTTAAAAATTACTCGCCAGGAGAGAGAATAGTTTGAAGTTGTGCTGAGTTTAGTGTCGTTCGTGAAATTTTAAATTTTTGTGCAATTTTTCGAAAAAATTAATTTTGATTTGAAAAAGTTTTTTTATTTCGTTTATATTTCTGGCACGTTTTCACTTAATAAATATTTCATGTTATATTTTCACCAAATATTTTATCTAAATAATAATTATTGGTTTTTTTTTTTTAATTACGTTTAAAATTGCTTAAATTGTTATTTTATTATTTTGTATTTGTGTCTTGTGATTTCGTTTTAATTTATTCGCTTTATAAATATTATAAATTTAAGTTTGTATCTTCAATTTTATACTATTACGTTCGTTTCGTTTATTTAGCGTGCTTCGTTTTTATTTCAAAATCTGTTTCATTGAAAATGTTGATTGAAAAATCAAGTATTCATCATTTCATCGTCAGAAAATCAAAAATTGTAACTTCAATCGCAAGCAAACCAAACAGCACACGTTCGAAAACAGGCCTTAAATTTTTACGTTTTTCAAAAACACTTCAAATTTCACACGAAAACACGGTCACTCGACTCATTAAATAATTAAGTTTCGTTTGGTTCCTTTTCTTTTAAAACAAAGACACAAAAACTCATAAACCATACAATTTGCGAATTCCAAATGTTAATGCAACTCCCAACTTTCGTTCACACTCGCATTTTTCGCTTTTCACTTTTCTTCAACAACTTGTAGCGCAAGCACATTTTTTTTTTTTAAGTTTTCATTTAAAACTTGTTCCACACAAGATCTTTACGCGCGTTGCTTTCTTCTGTCCGAAATGTACGTTCTAACGTGAAACCTCCGCAGAGACCACTGACGTGATTTTCCAAATCAAAAACGCTTTTCGCATATCACCGCGCTCGATATGATCGAAAAAACGCTTTTCTTTTTCGAAAAATAAAGCGAAAATCATAAAATCAAAATTGAACAAAAAAATATCGAAAGCAACACATACCTTAAGATGCTGGCAAAAGTGTTTTGAGGTGAGGAAATTCTCGAATACACACACACACACACGTACATCCCAAACGCGTGGTAAATGTGTCCAAAACGTAAAGAGCGCGCTAATGCGAGAGCGGAAATGTGTACGAGAGCGAACGCGCGATCGCAAGGCGCTGAAATTTCGAACGGGTGAGCGCGAAAACGGCACATTTTTGTATTCGAGAAACATGGATAAATGTGTTTGTCTGATTTTCGAAACAGTGTGATACATAAAAAGCTAAAACTAAAACTAAAAATGAAAATGAAGGAAAACTAAGAAAAGCACGAACAAAACGCACAAGAAAACTTCACAATGAAAATTTTCTACAGACGACAAATAAAATAAAGTGAATTGAAATAAAACTAAACCAACTACTAACTTAAAAACAGAAATTGGTCGGAAATACAACAATAACTAATAAAAATTAAAATTTTCATTTACATTTTCGACATTCAAAAACGATTTTTTCAAATTTCACAGCATTTTCCGAATCTAGACAAAAGTTCTAACAAACTCTGGAAGTCACAGAAAATATTTGAAAACAAATTTTCACAAATAAAAAACGGTATTTGCTCAAATAAGCAAGCGTATTGTGAAATCTCTCACGCGAAAACCGCATGAGAGCGCTTCGGCCGCTCGCGCACTCACGAAACGCATTCGTAACAATTTAAAAACTTTATGCATGCACACATATACATACATATATTTCGTAAGTTTGTATGTTTGCGTAGCATTTTCGAAACCACTGTCGCTCGAGCGATCGCTTGCGTCGTATCAAACCCATACATATTTTCGAAATGAGCAGCGCGTGTAGCAACAAATCAGACCAATTTACTCACCTATGCAGCTTTCTTAGATAAGAAAAGTTGCAGTTGCTCGCTTACGCTTTGTGTGTTGTTCTGCACTCAATTTATGTCTTCGAAAAATAAGCAATGGTCTTCGAAATTACCCATGGATACATTTTCGAAATACATATTTTTTGAATATTTGAGTATTCGCGTTGTGATTAGAAAAGCTTTTTCGCTCAGTATTCGAAATGCTGATATCTTTTTGCTTTTAGTTTTCGAAAAATTTTCACCCGCATTTTTTCGAAATTGTTTGTTGTTACTTTGATAAAGAAATGTGTGCTTTATATAATAAATGATTTAATACATTTTTGCTAAATATATTAGATAATCAGCGAAGCTTAAGGCTAGTTCACAATACAATAAAAATTGTCTTCGCAAAATATAATCGATAAAATGGAAGATCATTATAAAATCGATATATTTTTTATCGAAAACGAGGGGTCGTAGTTCAAAGAAAAGGAAAAGCTTAAGATACAGGGTTTACCAATAAGAGGGATTTGATTTATTTTCAGAAATCAAAAAGCACTAATTGTTAAGGAAATTAAAATGTTTCTTTATTTAAAGAGAAGTGCAGTCGACACAATTAAATTCTGAATATAACATCATTCAAATGGCCTCCACGATGCTTTTGCAAGAACGAATTCGATTAATCAAATTCTCGACTTCTTTTTTCCACAAAATCAAATCATATGTCATGAATAACACCTTCAATATGACTTCTAAAGCTTGAAGAGAGTATGTCTGTCTAATGGTGTTAAATCGCAACTTCTTGGAGGTCAAACAATATCATAATTTCTTGAATTCGGTTGTTGCCAACCAAGAAAACCAAGTGTTGTCAAGATCAACTTCTACCAATTGCGGCCATAGAAAGTTGGTTATCATCGATCTACATATACGGCTTTCTATTGATAATAACGGTGTCACCAGATTTATTTCGAAAAATGTACTGACCGAATAACCACACAAAACAATCAATTTAGGTGAATGTAATAATTGTTTATGAATAATTTATAGATTTTCTTTGCACCAGAATCGATAGTTTTGCTTGTTTATCGCACTTCTCAGTGTGAAAGAGAGCCTCATCGGAGCAGATGATTTCCTTAAAAAAGACGTTAAAGTTTTCAACGTTGTTCCAAGGCAATTTCGCAACATTTAAGGTCGTCCAATAACTTCAGTTCTTAAGTGAGAACTATTTTATATGGATCAAGCGCAAATCCTTCCTCAAAATCCGCCAGTTTGTGGTTTGAGGCAGTCCCCATTCCTGAAAACGTCTTGGATTCGACAAATTGCGGTCTTCAGCAACACCTGTCTGAAGGGCAGCAATATTTTCATTACTTCGGGTTATTTCTCTTATTGGCACTTGAAAATTATGTAAAGAAACTGAACGAACGAAATTTCCAACAATAGATTAGATAAATAAATATTATTGTGGACACTATACGTGGAATAGTTTGCAATGTACGATTTCAATGAGAACCAACCAAATCTCTAGGTTGGTTTGCGGTCTCTCTTTCTGGCCATATAGTAGTATTTCCGAATGTAATTATATTTTAGAATTTAGAAAACACCAATTATTAAAAAACACCCAAAGTCTTGAACACAATCTGAAAGTTGTATGGCATCTTTAACTGTAACTTACACAGCTTGATCGCAATCGGCGTAACAGAGTAAAACTCTAGCTTGGTTAGAAAATTTATTCTGCTTCTTTAAGGGGTAACAGAGGTTTACGGATTTCAAAAAATGGATTTTTTTGTATTGTCTTATTAAATTCAACAACTTCTCTAAAATATTCTTCTGAACTTTCCAGTTGATCCAGGTAATAAGGCGTAATTTTAAACGCTTTTTTCTCAACTATGTTGTTGAGTCAATTTTATAATTAAATTTTGCATTAAGAAGAGCTGACCGGGGCTTTAGTAATATAGTTTAGTAATGTAAATTACTTGATAAAGACGATTGAACGCTGAACGCATTGGTATATAATATACGGGTTGTTCGGCGTATCCAAGTATTCATTGAAGTATGACAATAATAGATATGATAAAAAAAGACAGTGTCGAAACATCAGACCTAACCAAAATTTTAAAAGTAAAAAGTGGGATTCGGGGAAAATAAAGACATGGGATTTAGATTTGTTACACCTAGTAACCCTAAAGTGATGAATTTTAACTTTTACACGCAGCTGTAGATCTTACGTAAAACCAGGAAGACCTAACATTTTAATTTATGGTATTTCAGAAGAAATATATTAATTTAACCTTAGAACATGTTCGTTAAACTAACGTTGTTGTTGTGATCACCAATCAATTTACACATACCGCTTTTATTTTGCAGTATTACCAAATACCGTAATTAAGGAGAATAAAATTAAATTAAATTCAAGCAAAAATTGGTCAGACCACATGTTTATTGCAAAACAAAAACGAAGCGGTGTAGAAAACTGAAAACATTCGGAGAAATCATGTATGGAAACCCATTGCAAATACCGAAAACACCGCCACTATTTCACACCCACACAGTGTAATAAATAATTCATGTGAACCCACAACCGGTTAGAAATCAAATTAAGTTCAAAAAAATGTTGCAGCATTTGTTTACCCGCAACGCAAACGTGGAAGAAAGAGGAAAAGAAACGAACACATATTTATACCCATGTACAGACGGATGTACGAGTATATAAATCTGTGGTATATAAGTTAAGTAAGTATATGTGGAGCCTTCCGCTTGTGAACGCGCATATCGTGCAAACAACAGGTAGAAACGCCTCACCCCTTCGAGCAGATTGCCAACACCGGGAACACTGCAGTTTCAACCACCTGCAAGCGTGAGGAAAGAGGTGAGCAAGCAACCCATGCGCTGGCTGATAGGGGCAAAAATTGCGCGATCTCACAACAATTGATTTCGAATGTTATCACTGCTTACGCTTGGAGAAGGTAGTTGAAAGCTGACTTTAGACCAACAGGAAAAAGTGGGGCGCAATATAGCCTACAATAAGAGACAAAATCGATTGAAATTAATTTATTGTGGAGAGATGAGATTTTCTTTAAAAAAAATATATACAACATTACCCGACCAGGCAAAATTCTGGTCCAACAATATGAAAATTATTTGAAAGATGCTGTGGAAAGAATTGTACTTTTACCGTTAAGAGCACATCAAGGAAAACGACAAAATACTGTATGCGGTGCCACGCCCATGGTCCAATTTTTAATCTGAATTTTGCCCTTTCATACCATTTGGGGTGTACAACTGAGTGGCATATTTAGTTATTGATTTATCGCATTTTTAGTCCTTTTTAAAATTATCGTTATATGAGAAGTGGACGAGATTATCTTCCGATTACATCCATTTTTACAACGTTGATGGGTAGGACAATTTATCAAGTTTTTGTACATCCCGAAGTGCTGCCAAAATCTCATTTTAGTTCTCTTTAGACCGAAATGAAGGACTTCAAAGCATGGTCGTTCCCGATCCTGACGGAGATTTTGGTGTTGAAAAAGTCAACCTCTCTTCTTTGCGGTTGTAGCAGCAGAACCGTTTCCGGCATGTTTTTTTTTTTTTTTTGCGGAATAGTGACGAGTTGTGAGTTCATGGCTAAATAAAAAATCCGATCAGTTCCGATTTTCCGATTATCAATCCGATTGTCGAGAAAATAGCCAATCTGGTATGTGTCTACACTTAAGAAGGCAATATACTTGTAGATGGATATTCTGAATAGGGTATATTAAGCCTGCCACGAAATTTGTAACACCCAGAAGACTCTGTAAAATATATACAGAGTCGATCAGTATAATGATACATGTCCGTCCGTTTCTCGGTCCATATGTCTGTATAAAAGCGAACCAGTCACGCATTTTTAAAATATCGTTCAGAAATTTCGCGCATATCCTTTCCTTCCGCAGAGCTGCTCATTCGTCGCTATAGGATATAACGGGTGATTCAAGTAGTGGCACTTTTTTCAAAACATTTATTGTTTAAGATAACGTGGGAGTGGTGTCGAGCTGTCATGTTAGTTTTGTTCAGTATTGTTCAGCATTTCATTATGAAAAGATTTTCGCTTGAACAACGTTTACAAATCGTTGAAATTTATTTTGAAAAATTCTGTTTCGTGCGCTTCCTTCAAGTTATGGTCAATATAACACATTGTGAGATCCAGCATTCATTATTGAATAATATTCGACCGAATAGACCAGCTCCAGCTCTGACGTATGGAACGACTTGGCACATTTTACGTCGCGATTTTGAATTGAAAGCGTACCAAATACAGTGTGTAAGAACTGAATCAGCTCGACCTCCCCATTTGACATCGCTTCGCTCTATGTGCTTTTGAAAAGTTCCAAGAAGACCCAGCATTTTCGAGCCAAAATTTTTTCAGCGATGAGATGCAATGGGTATGTAAACACCACATTGGAGATGAAGAGCAATCTGAAGATATTTAAGGGCTGCCATTTCATCCAGATAAAACTATGGTTTGTTGTGGTTTGTGGGCCGGTGGAATCATCAGTGCATATTTCTTACAAAAATCATGCCGGTGAGAACATAACCGTTAATGGCGACCGTTATAGTGCCGACCGACTATTTGATGCTTGAAATTGAAGCTCATGATCTCAGCAAGACGGCGTCACTTCCCACACATCGCATCAATGAATGGATTGAGAGGACATTTCGTTTTGAGCCGGTCGATTGGCCATGGAGTCGTGTGATATCACACCGTTAATCTAAAGTCTATGCGCACAATTTCGCTTCGATTCAGGCCTTGCCATCACCTGTGTCATTCGCTAGTTACCAGTCGAAAAGCTCGAACAAGTCATCGAAGATTAGACTCAATGGATGAACGATCTGAGACGTAGTAGAGGCCAACATTTTACAGAGATAATCTTCAAGAAATAAATTCTAAAGAATGATCTTTCGAATGATTAAAAATATTCCCTATTAAATTTGAAGTTTTTTGGGATTTTCTTTTAAAAACAAGTCGAGATGAATCACCCTTTATATAGCTCCCATACAAATTGACCTTGTATGCTAAAATTTTTTGTTTGACAAGATATATGAAGATGATTCACGATTTTACGATCAATTGTTGATACAATTTTAGAAGAAATTGTTCAGATCAGACTTATAGCACATAGACCGACCAAAATCAAGTTCTTGTACGGAAACTTTTCCTTTGTGTTAATACGCTACACGGTTTCCGTGCAACCGAAGTTAACTTTTCCCCTTGCTTTATTTATGAATTGACAACTAGTCACCGTAATAACTAGACCACCAATTAAATCACAACAGTTTAGCACACATACATAAATAGATTGATTGGCAAATTATAATCACGTTCTGGTAATTAGTGGCTATTTGCGGAATTGAGATAAATATATCTTTATGTGGATATGTAATATGTACATATATATTTATTACTGTATATGTATGAGCTTGTTATTTTGAGAGCAGCAAGTGTCGCACCATTATTTGCGCTTTTTTTAATTCAAACGAATTTCGCTTGTGGTTAAATGCAAATCGTTAAATTAAATTTAGCGCGAAATATTTATAATTTTAAAGCAATGAAATGGGAAAAATCAAGCAAATTGGGTTATTTAAGTGAGTTAAAAATATATGTGAAACAGTTGCGCATATAAAAATATYAACAACAACAACTAAAAGTGGTCACTTCAGCTACCAAGTCTAATAAATAGTTTAATGATTTTGCCGTTTTGCTTTCTTTTTAATTTCGTACAACAACAAAGCGAGAAAAAGAGAAAATGAGTTGTCATCTTCTGCTTCTTCTCACACTAAAAATAATTACATTGACTCAGAATTTATTTATGCCAGAGCCAAGAAGCAGAATCCTGACGGCGACCACTGTCACAAATGAATGAAAAGCTTAGCGGCCAATGGCTAACGGCTTGTTTGCCGAACGGAAATCGCCAAAATATGGTCGAAATGGCCGGTCACACATACGCGTATGTAGTATTTGCAGCAGAAATGTTTATTTATCGCCAAATTGGGCGCGTAAACAGCCCAACAGCCGCCTACACCACACACCTCACATATACACACACACAGAAGCGCACATGTGGAAAATGCCACCCACATCACTTTGGACGCAGTTAGTGAGCCAAAGGCGACATTTGTAGCGGCAAGCTGCCGATGACGGTGGTTGGCAATGACGCCATATGCTCGTAAGAACGCAGCAACTAGTGAATAAATAGCTGGTACAGCGCCAAAACGACGGCCATAGAAAGCGTCAGGGGTGAGCGAGGACAATTGGGAACTCATACAGTCGGAAATGCAAGTATGAAGTAGTGATGGTATAAGTAAATTTAATGATGCATTCGTCCGCCTTTGTAAATCTTCCAACTGATTTGAAGGCCAGTGTAAATTGGAGCTAGCGGAAGTTTACTGGAAGGGGCGTTGCGTTTGTGGAAATGGCTCGTTTTGGCTTGCTTGTGGACTGATTGAAGCTGTTCAAAGCAGCGGTGTGTTCCTTTCTACTATCGCTACGGAGGCTATAAAGTTTAATTTAGACTAAGGCAGATGATACGGGTCACTTTGAATTTTACGTAACAGCTAAAAGTCCCCGGACTGTTGTAATAAAACACATTTGTTTTGACAAAATTCTTTTTTTTTTTATTCAACATAGTCCCCTATAAGGGTGGGAAACGGTTTGTCCTTTGCTTCAAAATGGGTCTCAGTTTCGGTGATCACCTCCTCATTCGATAAAAAATTCCTTTAAGCGAGCATTCTTTTGAGATTTGAGCACAGGAAATAGTCGTTGGGCTCATATCTGAAGGATCAGGTGGATACGGAAATCCCAACTCATGCATTTTTGCCGCTATTTTCACTGACTGCTGACATGAGCACTTCCTTTTTCTTCAATTGTTACCGTTTTTCGGCGATTTTATCAACTTGGATGAGTGTCGATTGTACTTTGACAGATATCGTAAGAATTCGGGTTTGTTATGTTTGAACATCCTCAAACACTGCTCCGAATCCACAAATCGTCTTAGTTTTTGGTTAAACGCTTTCTCATGCCCAAATATTCGTGAATTATATGATATACACGTCCAGTTGATATCTTTAGAGTTTATCCTATTTCGAACAACTTCACTTATAGAAGAATGTATATAATAATATGTAATATTTCACGATTTTTTTACATATGACTCAAGCTGCTCACGACTTCCGTAATTAGACCAAGTATCTTCTGGGTAGCCAAAAATCAACCGCTTGAAGGCGAACCATCCCTCCCCCAAGGTTGTGCACTGGGATCACAAGGATCACAAATTTGGAGTGGGACTCGTGGTGGAAGACAGACTGCGTCACCTGGCATTCACTTCGGTGGATGAACGTCTAGCCACAATCCGCATCAAAGCGAAGTTCTTCAACATATCGCAGTTTTGCCCCCACGCCCCGACGGAAAAGAAAGACGATGTGACCAAAGATGACTTCTATGAGCGCTTGTAGCGCATGAGTGCTGCCTCCGCCACGAAGTTAAAATTGTGCTTTGCGACTTTAACGCCATGATGGGCAAAGAAGGTATCTTTGGCATGTGAAAATTCACCAAGCTACCTGGCTGCCTCCCGGATCGAAAAGTCACTAACCAGATCGATCATGTTGTGATAGACGGAAGAAACGTCTCAAGAGTTCTAGACGTGCGTACGCTCCGAGGTCCTACATACAACATCGATTGGTAGATAATTTGTCTATCCTGGGACCAGTATAAATTCCAATACCAATGTCAGTCTCGAAATCTAAAGCAAAATAACTCTCGCTAACAGGTGCTACTTTGGACTGAGTAGGCAATTGAGAAACAAAGTCCTCTCTCGACGAACAAAAACCAAACATTCAAACAAAACAAGTCATTCATTATTCCCGTCCTGCTATACGGTGCAGAAGCTTGGACGATGACAACATCTGATGAGTCGACGTTACGAGTTTTCAAGAGAAAGGTTTTGCGAAAGATTTATGGTTCTTTGCGATTTGGCCACGGCGAATATTGTATTCGATGGAACGAAGAGCTGTATGATATATATGACGACATTGAAATAGTTCAGCGAATTAAAAGACAGCGGCTACGCTGCTAGGTCATGTTGTCCGAATGGCCGAAACCACTCCAGCTCTGAAAGTATTCGAAGCAGAGGAAGATTAAGACCACGACTCCGTTGGAAAGACCAGGTGGAGAAGGACCAGGCGAAAAGAAGAAACGACTAGTGGCCTATTGTTAACTCGGCTATAACCGCGTAAACGCTTTCTACGCCAATAAAGAAAAAATATACATGCACCATACCCTTCAAAGTCTCCGAATGAAAACCCTTCGTTTAGACTCTTTTCAATTTCGATGTGTAGAAACGAGTGGTTTGAATTGATGTGCAAGTTGCTCTTGTAGTTCCGCTCCTATTCAATATCAACTCTACAGACCTGATTGTATGAGAGGACCTCAGAATTATCCAGAGTTATTACTCACACAAAAAGTAAAATAATACCGTAATTAATCATCGATTACTGCATCTAATTTCTTATGTTCTGGCAAGGATACAATATGAATGTAGATTCCCCTTAACCCCATGTTATTCATATAAATATATTTTAGGCAAAAAATACCGTTATATTGGCGCTTCAGTACTTTGTATATATTAGCTTCTGCCAAAATAAAAACATTCATAAAATATGCAGCCACAAAAATTCAAAGTGAGTAGTTAAGTGGACGAGCAACGAGAAATGTTTGCAAGAATTCGCGGAGAGGTCTGTGTTGATTCGAAAGAGTACGCAAACACACATACACTCAAAAATGCAAATGCTAAATTATTGCAATAATGGACTGGGATTAACTGAAATGTAAGACAATGTCTTTGGCACACATTTTAATTGAAAGTAAAATGTCGGTGAAATTTCGGTTTTTTTGAAAAGAGAAAAAAACATAAATTAACAAAACTTTGACCGCAGAGGCGCTCTTAAGCCGAACAAATTTATCGAGCACAAAATATTAGCAAATAACTTAAATTGATTGTGTCTACTGGGGAATTGGGGCCAATGTCAGTGCTGACGGTAAACTGCGTTTCAAAGCGCAAGTAAACAAAGTAACGACGCTGTGGGAATTTATTGTGTTGAGGTTTGTTGTTGTAGTTGCAGGGGCAGAAAAACATACCCCAGATATATTTGAGAGAGAATAATTTGACTTTTCAATACTTTTTCTTGCATTATGCAGCTTTTGCTCAACTGATATTGACACATCTTGGTTGTCCCGAAACAGTAAAATCCATATCAACCAATTTGTGATAGGCTGAAGGCGCCCGTCAATACAGGGCTGTCATTTGCCCCATAATAAGGAGTTTTGGCCTCACAAAGTACCAATATTTATAACGTCCAAATGAGATACCCGTGATTTCTGTTGCGGAGATCAACCCCAAAACTTAAACTAAAATTTTGGGAAAAGTTACCTCTGAATATACTTATGTAAATGCTCGTAGCTTCTTATAAATCAAAGAATAATTCGCAACTGTCAATCACTTAGCGGTAGGTCCAGGAAACGGGCTGTTTTGTCGTCGCCGCACCCAAGGGAGAAAGGTTTTAAGTGAGTGAATGGCCTGAAAATAGGGGCTCTTTGCACGCATGACATATAAATATTTCGTATGTCGGGGTCTATTCCGGTTAAGTGTCCTACAATATCCAGATCGAAGTTGCACTAGATCAGTCTGGTTTCACCCGCCAGCTTCAGCTATCGGTCTATGATAGATGGTGTTTCGACGGATTTTCGAAAACTCAAATTATTTTCAAAGTTATAGCCATTTCAGTGACGTGGCAACTAGACCGGTTGAGCGAACTATCTATCTATCTATTATGCTACCCGAAACTTAACGTAAAACTTTAAACGCGTTTTTCTCAAAACTCCTTTTTTTGATGCGGTAGCCACAATATCTCAAGTTCTAATCCGTCGATTTATTTGAAATTTGGCATGAATATTCTCTAAATATATCTCCATCACTAGAAGCAACAAAAAATAAAAAAATTTAAATTTTTGTTTTAAAAATAAATCGACAAAATCGCAAAATTTGTGAAAAAAATAGACCCTTGTTTTTGCGTAGCCGCCATTTTATGAAAAAAAAATTTTTCTTACTTTTGTTGCTTCATGACATAGCGACATTCGTACTCATTAAGAATATGTCATTGTTTATTTTTAAGCTGACGAGAAGGGTAGAAATCATGGCGTTGAGAACACTGCCTCTTTCCCCCCCTTTTCTTCAAGGACGCATAACTCGATGAAAAAAAAAATTTTTTTTTAAATTTATTTTGTGTACTCTTCTAGGTTTAATGAACAAATCATAAAAAAAAACGGATAGTAAAAATATCTAGTGTTTCTTTTTTATTAATTGTCGAAATTCGAGCCTCTAGACTAGAATACCCCCTTAATGCTCTATAAATGTTCTTAGGAGGCGGTCAAGTATTTGGGTCCGTTCCGGTTTTCGCAGACCCGACTGTCGTGGTCAACAGTATTTGTTGGTCCTTACCCCATGTGCTACGGGCTTGCGACCTGATGTTGTTGCTAATTTGTACTTTGTAATAATCGCGGTCGTATACATAGTTAACGAATACAAAGTATAATCCGAAAAGTCCTCTTACAGAGTAGGTTTTGATTAAGACGATGAGTTATCTGCGCATTTAGGACCCTAAGTGCAGGGGTGATAATGTTCACTTGACGGTAACTATGTTGGTGGCAGGCTAAGCTTAGATGCTTTGTGAAGGTCGGGAGTAACAAGACCTCTAGTGCCTTTACTACTGGCGAAAGGAGAGTTATCGGCCGATAAGACCTACCTAGGTTGGCAAGTTTCTCAGGTTTCAGTAATGGGGCCACTTTCCGATTTTCCACAAATCTGGTTTCTTCAAGTTGCAAAAAGTGGTTTGCAGGGGGTAGTCTGCAGTAAGTTGAGGACGTTAATGGCGAACTTTACTTCCATAGAACCTAGTTGATTGTGCATCAACATGTTCATGCCACCTGTGTCGATGGACTTTGATGAATTGATAGCACCTTGAAACACTTCGTCGATGAATGTAAGTGGAACGCAGTTTTTTGTTTTTGCACACCCATCGGTTCTTTTCTTCTTTTTCCCTGGAAACAAAGGGGTACACAAATTGAATAGTTCACGCACCTCTTCAGGGCGGAAAAGGTATGACCACTGAATTCAAAATCAACCCGGTCGTCGTGCCTTCTAGGTTTGTGGAGAGATTTAATAGTTGTCCATAGAGATCCGTTATACGATCACTGGTATCGACCTGGCGAAAGACATCGCGATTATTTTTTAAAACAGCTGCTCGGTTGTTAAACTAGTAGCCTCTTCAGAAATGCTATTTTATTGAATTTAAGTAATTTTGCACAAATATTCCAACATAGAAAGACCTAACTTCGGGTGTAACCAAACATTTAATATTCTCGCAATTTAAAATTTAAACCATTAATTTCGAGCAATTCCCACAACAGCTGGTTCTACGTTACCGAAGTTTATGCAAATTTAATCCGACCAAGGGCTGTACTTTCGGAGATCTAACCTCGTTTGGATCGGTAAGTTTCAGATTCTTATGATAACTTTGAAAATCGTTATTTTAACTATATGGAGGCTATAGAAGCAATGACCCGAATTATCCATTTTTAACACCAAAACTCATTTTTATCAGGCAAAGCATTTCACTAAGTTTAATTACTAGAACTTATACATGTACATATATATGTAGAGTGACCGCTATATTCAATACAATACAGATCTCTACAACCGGTATCTGGAGGTTTGGTAAGTTATGTTCCGATTTCTACCATTTTGGGACGTTAGATGTCATATCAGAGCCTTATTTTTACAAAATCTTTCTCCGAATAACTTCATTGGTGCTTATTATATGTTGCGATAGTATAAAAGTAAATACATATACATATATGTATATACATTATATACAACAATATGCAGAAAATTTTTTCTTTTTTAAATAAATTCAAAGTTTACAATTTAAAAAATATAAATATTAACATATGAAATATCTATGGATACATACATACATATGTACTGTGTATATATATAAACAATACATACCAAATATATGCACAATACACAAATTTATACATCTATCTATATATTTACATATTTTCATACATATAGTATAAACATTTTACTAAGTTGTTTTTTAGCATTTTTGTTTATTATTTTCTATTCTATTTTGCATAAACCTTGATCGCTTTTGCGTGGGTGCAATTTCACTCTCTTCACTTTGAAATATCAGCCGCGATTATAGCAATCTATACATATGAGCACTGTGCAGGAGGGCATCGTCACATTCTCTTATTCTCGAATATTTCACCTTTAAGATTTTAGGGGAATGTGATTCTATTGTGGCTAAGGTAAAAAAAAATATTTTTTGTTAAACTCTAATACATACATAGTTACATATGTATTTTTGTTATATTTATGTACTTGTGTTTATATATTTGTAAATAGATTTGAAATTTTATTATTCAGTTTTTAATGACGAAACGCTCGGCAAATGGCTAAGACCCGAAGCCAGCTAAGACTTGTGAATCAATTTGAAGGTGTCCGGCTAACAGAGGGATGATGGTTTGTTGTTAAAAATAAATATCTAACACACTATACATATGTCTGTACATACATATGTATATGTATATGTACATATAAAAATCTTTACATGATAATGTGTGTGTGAAGTATTTGTATTTCTTTTGTATTAGAAACATTTAGAATTTAGAAAAGATAGATTTTATCTCAATTAATTTTTGAATAGAGAAATAACCGTCTGTATTAATAAATAATTTAAAAGATGCCTGCATTGCCAAATATAAAAAATATTTGCATCAGAAAAGCTATTAAAATTTGTTAAATATTAGATTAAAAAAAGTGGCCAAATATCAAAATGTAAATTCAACAAGCGCCAAAAGCATATTGAGCGAAGCTTTGAAATCGAAAAATATAAACAAGCATATTCAAAAAATATTTCATTGCATTAAAAGTTATTTGAGCACTGCCAATGAGAAAGTTATGTAGACAGCCGGTGAGTAAGAATACTAGTACGTTCGAGATGGTAAATATCTTTAATATTTATACATATATTAAGCATAATATTATGCACAAAAATTTTTATTTGCCATTGCAAAAGAACATAAATAAAACACCCACACCTCCTTTGATAGTGTAATGGCTACCACAGCAATCGTAATGAATTCTGTGCTCGGCGTCGAGCCAAAAAGAATCCGGTCCGGCCCACTAGTTCTCACATAATATACATAAATAACTTTATATTAGACAAATTGATACATATTTGTATCTACATATGTATGTATGTATATACTTATGTATGTATTTTAATATGTGCACGGTTGTTTATTAATTAAATTTTATGTGAATAATATAATTTAGTAGTGATTGTCGTGTTGTTTACACGCCGCTGATAATTTGATTTGCTAATTCTAACAGTGAATTTTTATCAATATACCAAATTCTATATTATAAAATTTGCACTTTGACACAACATACACACAAGAATGGCATAAAAAATAAAATAAAGTAAAAATTGAGCACTCTTTCGAAAAAGTACTGCATAAGCATTAGGATTTCATAAGTTGGCAAGAATTTGAGAATATTTAATATATTTTATGTATAAACACAGTTAATATTTGAAGCAATAGAACATCAAATTACTAAATTTTATTAATATATGAGAACTTAAAATCAGATGTATTTTAATCGATTAAAATAATATTACTCAGAACAATATTAATGCATATTATGAGCAGTGACCGAAAACTAGGGCATGTATGTACATATTTGCAACATTTTTGTGATAACATCAATAAGAGTTGGATTTCTATATAGAAATGGAATAAACAAGACCGGTTGCCGCACATATGCAACAAGATGCACCATATGACTTACATACAAACAATTTTCAAGTATGAACGAAGAATAACGTGTTAAGAGGAATGAGAAAAAAATAATACAACTGCTAATGGGCATAAAAGAAAAGGAACTTGAAATTTTGGGCGTTACACTACCGGCAAACAAAGAAATGTGTGCTCAGGATATGTGCCGGTACAAATCTCGACTTGCCACACTGAAAGTGTACGACATACTAGCTGAAGTGGCAACATACCAACATATGTAAGTATATTTGTGGGAGTATGCATGTTTGCAGTATCAGACTGCGGAACTGATAGGAATTCATAAAAATATATTTGAACTAAATTATCTAAAAGTTAAAAATAAATTGGCGATAGCAAGTCCCGCACTGCTTACTGCATATACAGAAAACTGCATTGCATTTGTGCAATTGCTCACGCCAGCTGACTAATCTATTGTGGGGGTCTTTTAATACCAGGGCAGCTGAGTTTATACATATAGACAACAATTTTATATGTTTGGTTGTGTGTATTAAGAGTTTACAAACCACTTTTTCTGCAGGAGTTTCCTTTTTTCTGAAGTTTTCAAGAAATATTAAAACATTTTCCACATACCTTAAACAGTATCCAGCTTCCACTGAAATATGAAGCAAACAATAGGCCAGCAGATTCAATGGAAAAGTTCGACGCCTTCACTAAATTCACAATTTAAGAGCACACAGAATTTTTATAGAATCTAGGGCTATAGCCCACTCAGAACCCGGTAGTTTTTACACCACTCTCACAGTTTGATAGCTTCTAACTCTATTACCACATGCAAATTATTCACTTGTTTATGTTTTGCAATTTGTTTTGACATTTTTTGGAAACAATTTTTAAGAGATTTTTATAAATTTAAGCACAGACGTCTCAAAAAACTTATTTTAATTGCCTATTTCGTTTTCGACATTCATTCCAATTTGCTTTATTGACACTTTGCTTTGCGCAGCTATTCGTGGCAATGGTATTTTGACAATTATCGCTTTCAAAACAAAAAAAACTGAAATAAGCGCAAAAAGAAGCAATAAATATCGTATTTTTACTGGATTGAGGAATTTCAGATTGTAATGAGATATAGAATAGGGAAGCAAGTGTTTCTAGTATGCCTAAATGTAATTGTATTCATATATATTGATTTCTTGAAATCCGCAAGAAAAATAAAGCAAACTTTCAAAAACATCAAGCTTAACTCGGTTCTATTTTTTTTTACTTCATTGTTTTACTGGAAACGAACGATTTCAACTTTCTTAGAGTTTAATAAATTATAAAAATTATATAACAAGTCTGATATTAATGAAATCTTTTATGCAATGTTATTGATGCTGTTGTAATTATCAAATTCCGAATGATATTCATTTCGTTGAATGATTTATGTACGCTCAATATTAAGCAAGTTCCATATCTGCCATAATTTGCACCCCTGGGCACGTTGAATGAAAATCGATAAGTTTTAATCGGTGTCAAAAGTTAAGACGCCGAATTTTTCTCGTTGCTTGTATCATTTCACGTTCTTTGCTTCACGTTTCGTCAAAAAAAAATTGTTGCTGCAGCTTTAAAGTAAATTATAAAAGATTAAAAAATATAAAATATATAACTTTAGTATATTAAAAGTAAAGTAAACATTGTGCAAAATGGCTGATATATCTACTGAAGATTTGAAGGCAGAAATTAATGCTATACTGAAGACGGCGGACCTTTCGGTCGTCTCGGTGAAGAAAGTGCGCGAGCAAGTGGAGAAGAAACTCAACTGTTCCCTACTGAGTCGTAAAAAGGAATTTGATAGCATTGTCATGGATTTCATAAATCAACAACAAGAAGAAAGTGAAGCATCAGCGGAAGAGGAAGAAGAAGATGATCCATCCTCAGAGGAAGAGCAGGTTGAAAAGAAAACAGCCAAAAAGCGCCCCCAACCAACTCAACGTAAGGCAACACCTAAACAAAAGAAGAAGCGAAAGTCCATAAATGGATCCGATTCCGGCTCTGAATCCGATGGTGGCTCTGACTCGGATTATGAAATGCCGAAAAAGAAGGGGCCAAAGAAGAAGGCTGGCGGTGGTGGTGCCGGCGGCGGTTCTGGACGCAAATCAACGGGATTTACTCGCCCATACAACCTTTCACCAGAGTTGTCGGCTTTAATGGGTGCTGAATCATTACCGCGTCATGTAGTGGTGAAGAAAGTATGGGCCATTATAAAAGAGCGTAATTTATACGACCCTAAAAATAAACAATTCGCTATTTGCGATGATGAACTAATGAAGGTGATGAAAGTCAAACGCTTCCGTACATTTGGCATGCTCAAACACTTGAAACCACATTTTCTGGATTAAATAGTTTGCGATGAGATCAGTGGAAGCGGAGCGAAAGCAAGAGCAGAAGAAATTCCTAAATATCGCAACATAGGAATATTATATGATATATTTTATTTTCGTAAAAAAGCAAAAACAATTAACACGCTTCATACTCTAAAATAGTAGTATATACTATGCAAGATTATAAATTTTAAGAACTTTAATTTTTTTTTATTTGCAATTCCCCTTGATATTGATTTACAACATATACCGACTGCCTAAGTGGGTCGAACGCATTTTTCACTAAGTTTTAAGTTAATGTTTGTACGTCTTGATTGTAAAGCATGCGTATCGCTAACGCAATAATATAAAAAGTAGAATTGAAAATTTATTATAAAGTAAACAATAATAATAATAGTTATAGTATCTAACATTTGTGCGCCAAAATGACTATGTTTAATACGAATTTGAAATCTGATACGGAATTATCAATACTTTTATAATTTAGAAAATATAATAAGTGCATGGAAACGTCCATGATGAATTCGTGTGTAGCGCAAAAGAGTTAGCAATGCTCTTAATGTATGTATGTACGTGCTGTACGTAACCATATTGAATATTTGAATACGTTTTACCATTTGCAATAGAAGTAAAATTTGGATTTATTGACAATTGAATTTGAAATAAAGCAAGACGTTTACAATTTGAAAAGCATCAACGGCGAGGTTTTTACTTATTTTTTTTATTAATAACGTTTATGAGCGCGGATTAAGATTATATAACTTAATTTGGGCGTATAATTAAACAGGTGTTACTCTAGTAAAATTTCGATGGTTATCCAAAAGGAAAGGACTTCAAACTTAAGTGAAATAGGCTTGCTTTTTTAAGACGGCTGAAATATGCCAATGCAACCGTACTCACGACAGTCGTCCAGGATTTTTATACGGTAAAAACTGTCAACAGCCAGGTAGCTTGATGGCGACATTGACATAGTTCAGCGAATTAAAAGACAGTGGCTACGCTGGCTAGGTCATGTTGTCCGAATGGACGAAAACACTCCAACTCTGAAAGTAGAAGAAGGAAACCGTCAACTCGGTACAATTTCTCCAAATTTATTTAATAATGTGTTTTATCGCTACAACAGCAGCTGAAGTGGAATTCAGAGAACATCTTGTTGGTTTTGTTGCGCTATTTAACGCCAGGTAAGTTCCCTGATGCGTATATATGTTTGAAAATATTTATTGATGTGCCTGATGTTGGTGTTGAGAAAGCTCGTTAGGTGTCGGCTTTTGACCATTTAGATAACGAAGATCACACGGAAATTGTTCATATAAACACCATCAATCACGAGCTTTTGCCTTTGAACAGTGTCAGTGTATTCCAAACCGGAACGTGCCGAAATGTTTTGTGCATTATAAGGAAATAAGATGTACAAACCCGAAAACCGGCAGTAGTAAGGCATGATGGCTTCAAACTTCCGGTCAACACCAAGCAAAAATAGACGTAGAATATATTCAGAACGAACTGGAAGAGATTATCCTCTTAAAGAAAATAAAACTAGTTGCAATGTAAGCAAGCCACTAAGAACTGTGATGTTGAACGAATAAAATACAAAATATTGACGCTAAGCCAACAGGACACTTGCCATTCAAGTGAGAAGCAAGCACAAAGCAAAAAAATATCACAACAAAAACACTAAGGAAAACTTTTTGGATCATGAATTAAATCTACGTAATCTAAAAAACAAAACAAACCATTAGGACCGCTACGGCATATACATATGTACATAGCTGTCATTCAAACTGACAGTTACGATTTCCTTTTTTCAAAATATCAATTGTAATACGCTATTCATTTATAGTAGGGCAATAAGAATTTGATTTAATTTTATTTTTTATTAAACTCTGCTTTATTTTTATAAACATTTGCTTTCTTCATATGTAATACCTTATTTTTTTTTACACGCAAATAAACTTCGTTTCATTGACGCTATAAGACGTATTTAATACAACTGTATAGACAATAAATATAGTAATATAAGTACATTTGTTTTTTTTTTTTAAATAAAAGTGGAATATATTGACTAAAAACTGCATAACTTGGTAGCAAGTTTTGGTTCAATTGTGCTAAATGCAAAAAATTTAAAATTTTTACTAGAGTACAAAGCAAGCGAAAAATTTGAAATGTTATTTAGCGACTAAAATGCGATCAAATGTTTAATATATTAAGAAAAACCATTGCTGGTCATAGCAAAAATTGATATTTATCAAGTAGAATGATCAAACATTGAACAAACTAAAAAGTTGACGTGATGTGCATATGCACAAAGAATGTCTCAAATGTAATTTACTTTTAAATATGTATGTATGTTTCAGATTAATATTTAAATTGAACACTGCAGAAATACGTTTCGTTTCGATTTCGTGTTTTAGTACAACTTGATTTAATCATATTTACTATTCGTTAGTTATTTCAACTTTTACTTTGTTGGTTTGTCATGAAGCTCATTGTCATCAGCGGCGACGTGTTAATGCTATTTTAATATTGATTGATGTTTCATCATACATCGTTCTATAGGCAAGTGTGTTTCGCCTCCTCGTGGAGGAAAAGTTACTAAATACTACTAGCTAAAGTTCAAGTATCAGCTTTTTTACATTGGGATTCATGTGGCATTTCCTACTAAGCCTTATAAACTGCGTGTATGCCCATGAAACTGTGTGGGGTGTATGTGTGTGTGCAAACTAAATGCTTGCAATTCGAAATTAATATAATACTTTGCTCCTAATTATTATTGTATACTCGTAATTATTGTTTTGCCGTGTTGTGATTTTTTCCGCAATTTTGTGTTTTTTGTTAATAAGTGCTGCATTCAGTTTTAAATTTAATTCAATCTTAACCATCTACAGTATTTAAGCTCACAGCTTCAGCATCAACTTTAACATTAGCTGAAATACTTTTTCAAATTAGAATACTTTCGTTGGCAGTTTACGCGCGCGCTCCAATACCTTTTCTCGCTTTTACTTTTATTTTTAAGCTCAGCACACCGCTCTCGATATCAGCATACATCATAGAAGATCATATACCGGCCCGAAAATTGCACAGCGCTTTTCCCCCCATCCTTAGCTTCAACATGTTTTAGTATCTATAGTAGTTGGGCTTGAATGGCCCGGCTTTGTTGAGACCCATATATTTCGCCTGCTCATCGGTTAATTCTGTTAGATGTGCATCGAAGGTGGGCAAGTGTAAGCTGGCCACATATTCGTCCATTTTCTTTGGCAGCAAATACACGTCGGACTTGTAGCGGCCAGGTGGCGCATTGAATAATTCAATAAGTGCGAGTGCCTGTGTGGCCGAAGTAATTGACACAGCGAACGATGGTATGCTGGAGCATGACAAATTGACGAGACGTCCCTCAGCTAATAGTATGATGTACTTGCCTTCGGGCCAGATAATATGATCGACTTGTGAGCGTACTTTCTCCCACGTCAAGTCCGGTGTACGCAGACCATTCACATCGATTTCGGTATTGGAGTGACCCATATTACAAATAATACAACCGCTCTTCATTTTATCCATGTGTTCGCGTACGACGACATTTTTATTGCCGGTCGCTGTGACCACAATATCCACATTGCGTATCACCTCGTTCAGCTTCACCACACGAAAGCCATCCATGCTGGCTTGCAGTGCACAAATCGGATCTATCTCGGTTATATATACAATGCATCCTTGACCCTTTAATGCTTGTGCACAGCCCTTGCCAACATCACCATAACCGCAAACGACCACTTGCTTGCCGCCGAACATAACGTCCGTTGAGCGTTTCAAGCTGTCGAGTATGGATTCTTTGCAGCTGTAGAGATTGTCGAATTTGGTTTTCGTTACCGAATCGTTGACATTCATTGCAGGCACGGTTAGTTTACCGGCTTTCGACAACTGATACAGACGATGCACACCGGTGACGCTCTCCTCTACAATACCCTTCACGAGCTTGAACATGGTGGGGTATTTCTTCAGCATTAAATGTGTGGCATCGCCACCATCATCCAATATCATATTCGGCTGCCAGCTCTCCGCGTTCACACAGCGATCGATACACCACCAGAAATCTTCCTCCGTCTCGCCGCGCCATGCAAAGATGGGTATGTCGGCTTCGGCCAATGCGGCAGCTACTTCATTCTGCAAATATAGTTTGAAGGAATGAAAAGAGTAGGCAATTAGCACTTGCTTTTAAAAATTGAATACCATAGAGTGGTCTAACAAAAATGTTGAATGAACTGTTATTGAACGCTAATGACGTCAATTAACACTTCGGTATATTTCTATTGTACGAAAGTCGAGGTGCTAAAAGGGCGTCTTGGATAATTTAGAACATTATTGTACCCAGCATGTATAAAGACTTTTATCAGATATTGCCGTTAATTAATTTATTGTTATTGTTATTAGCGGTTTAAGTCAAACCAGTCGGTTTCGCACCTAAAGATATGGTGTTGGATGGGATGGCACTGACGGGGAAGGGGGACTTTTACTTCAACTTTTTCCAAGAATTGTAGATTAAGTAATAGCTTAGAACCAAGGCTGAAGTCTTTTTCTTTAAAAATAAAATAAAATGGTTGTTAAAAATAGTATTTATTGAAATTTTCAAACATATGTGTAGCATGTTGGGTAGAAAAAATATGCACAAAATATCAAATCGATAACTCAAAAATTGAGGAGCTAAATTTAGCACGAAAACTGCGAAAAACCGTCGAAATATTGGAAAAGTACTATCTGGGAATGCCGTAGTACCGAAACTGCTCAAAATAAACCATTTTCCAAAAGATAACGGTTGCGCTACTGTGTCCCTCTAGCCGGGGAATGTTCATTAAGCATTCTTTCTTTACAAATGTAATTGTTTATTGCTTAAACGTGAGATTTCGTTTTTTTGACAAAATTTTAGCTACTTTTGAGGGTGAAAATAATTATTTCAAATGTGTAGAACCGTATTTCTGCATAACTAATGCATAATTTAAATCCTAAAAAAATGGTCAAACGGTTTATAAATAATGCTCAACATAAAACGCTCAATTACTGTCTTAACCTCTTATCTACAACTTTATCGCTGAATATTTAATTTTTATTTATTTACTGTTTGCGGAGCATTAGGCCCACAAGTGATGGATACAGCTCGCCGCAAAAAGCCGATTCTGACTAATATTTGCATTTGTATATATATATATATAATATATGTATATATACATATCCATTTGCACGTTCATACAGAAGATTTATGCACAGAAGTATACACACTGTCTCTTATACACATCTAGATGTGTATAAGAGACAGGCATTAGGCCCACAAGTGATGGATACAGCTCGCCGCAAAAAGCCGATTCTGACTAATATTTGCATTTGTATATATATATATATAATATATGTATATATACATATCCATTTGCACGTTCATACAGAAGATTTATGCACAGAAGTATACACATGCATATGAATATTCATATTAGGCGTGAACTAAGGTGTTATCTGTTATTTAGTTTCATTAGCGCACTTGACAGTCAAAATGGAGCAAACAGATATATCTGACAATCTATTTTCAGTTATGGAGATACATATAACCAATTGGATGGATTTTCGAACCTTTTACAGTGGCAGATGTAGAGTAGTTTGAAGATATTTTACATGTTATTATTTCTGCATAAAAATATATATTTTGTTTTGAAAGATGAATATTTTTTAGTGGTTATGAACATATAGCACTGATATGTTTTTAATATTAACATTTTAACTTATGCATTTGGTAGGGTACTAGAATATATCGAATGTATAAAATTCCATTACGAGAGTTAATCAAAATGTGATCGCTTATCGTTTGGTTGAAATTGAATACGGAAACTGCATGACAATTTTTATACCCTGAACAGTTTATATTGAGTTTGACACGAAGTTTGCGACAACCAGAAAAAACGCCGGTTAGGTTAATATAAAATAAATATAAATGATCAGCGCGATGAGGTGAGACGATTTTGACTTGCACGTCAGTCTGCCATTATGTATGAAAACTAACTCAGTTTTTGAGACATCGATCTAAAACTTTTCACAAGTTCTTTTCTTATAAAGATGCTGCTCTTTTATCTGAACCCTCAATATCGAACCACTATGAAATCTTCTTTTTTTATAATCATAATTGTATAGAAACTTTTCAAGTGTGAAGGGTATTCCAGCTTTGGTGTAAACTTGTTTCGCATAAGTACAGTCAACTGCGGCAAACAATATTTTATTACATATAGCCATATAGTTACTTGCATGTGCAGATGTATGCATATACACAGTTAGATATGCAATCATAATATATATTTGTTTGTACATCAAGCCCCTTCGAATTTTGAATGAAATTTAACTGACGTCATTTGCCTATGCATCTGAGCTTTTAAATCGATGGAGTTTTCGCTGCATATACAATTTCATTATATCACACCAATGCTTATGTGGCCAATTGTATGAAATTGAAACTGTCGCTGTGCACAAGCCAGAGATATTGTTTTTCTTACCGGACGTGAGTATGTTAGAATTTACTCAATTATAAATCGTTTACAATCTTTTAAGTAAACAGCAATATCTTCTATTGTTGGCTGTTGTCATTGTAGGAAGGGCATTATGACATGTATATGGTTCTTTTAGGTGCTGGAGAGGAGCGGTATGTTTATTTGGTAAGCAATTTTGGGCAAGTCACATGAGCTTAATTGTGATTTAAATTTTGCATGTATAACTGTATATGTATGCTCGTATTTAAGTACATTAATTTATTTTCTTGCGACATTTTAAATAGAAAATTAAAAAAAACCAAGTCAATTAATATTGCATGTCAGTACTATTAGTCTTTTCATGAGTTTCAACATGGATATGTACGAAAAGTGCTTTATCTATAATGCATATGTATACACACATATATAAATATCTTCTTGGCCTAATTTGTGATAAATAATGCAAACATAGTAATCGTACTAACCGAAGTCTAGTAAATATGTCGTTAGTCATTTTATATTCGCTGGAATTATTCAAATCGATTTAGATAAAACGGTATAGTATGTAAATTAAATGTTGCTATTTTATTAAGAGCGCAATTTTCGAGTAGATCAATTTTTTATAGCTGCGTCAAGCGATTTATTTAGTGGCGATTTTTTTTGCATTGCAAATTTTTTTTTTTTTTTTTATTAGCATTTATATAAACATAATCATTAGTGTATGACAGTCTTAAAATATAAATCAATTTGCACGAATCAACCCCTTTAGTAAGATAACAGCTGTTCGCTACTACACGCTTTAATTCATATACTATACTCACCTGGGTCGAGTATATATTGCATGCTGCCCAACGCACCGATGCTCCCAACTCCACTAGAGTCTCAATGAGCACCGCTGTTTGCGCATTGATGTGCGTACAACCGACGATTTTCGCATCTTTTAGCGGTTTATCGTCGGCAGCGCGTTTCCGGAGTGCCATTATACCCGGCATCTCTTGTTCGGCTATTTCGATTTCACGCCGGCCAAACGCATGCTGACCGGCAATGTTACGCACACAAAAGTCCGAATTACCTTTGGTATTCTTTTGAACTTTTTCGCGTGGTGGTACATCGTCACCGTCGTCTGAACTACTGCCAGTATAAGAGGCTGAGCTAAACGAATCCGTGGATGAAGCCGATAGGGAGCGACTTCGATAACGACTGGTCTTTTTAAGTGCACTAGACTTATTGGGAACAGTTGTTGTCACCTCTTGTTTATCACCACTAGATCCTGGATCGGGCACAGGAGTGTCGGGCAGGTTGTTCATTTCGTGCTGAGACGTGTTAGATATTTATTTTAGGTTTTTTTGTATTATTGTGGATAAATACCACAAAATAAAAAATATGAAAAGTTACGTTGTTCGCGTTGTTGGTAATTGGATGGAGTGGCTTGGAGTGTGGTTCTTCTGTTTGAATTTCCGAAATTGTTATATTGCAAATATTCGTATGCTATTATTTGACGTTCACGTAATGCTCACGTGATGCAATTGTTTTAGAAAATAGTTTTTTTTATGGGTTTTGTCTCTTTTCTTATTGAATGCACTTTACTCCCCTCACAACGGTAAGGTTTTCCTTTAGATTTTCTGGTTTGTAATACTTTGTTGGTTCAATGCGTTTGGCCGACAGTTAAGTGCTTGAAATATTTTAGAAAAACTATAGGAAACTTTGCAAAAAACACCAAAAGGAAAAACAACACAATGGGCACAACCACGAATTACGGGTGTTTGTATTGTGAAGTTAATCAAATCAATTCGAACAAGTCGCTTGTAAAACAAAAACTAAATTAAATGTTGCTTCCAGAAGTCCTCAATAGAATTGCTGTATCGAACATCGAATGATGGAAGAAAGAAGAAAAGGAGTTAGTGATGCCAGATCTTTCTAAATTATAATTAATAAAATGCTTATGCTGACAACTCAGTGTATATTTCTATGCTACGACATCGTTGGCAAATTAAATAAAATAAAAACTTAAGTTTAATGCTTAATTATTCTATTACTTCGAAGATCGTAGGGATTATAAAGTAGTCTAAGTAAATAACACTGGTAAGCAGTGGGTATGATTAAAGGAGTCGGCATACAAATATTTTTTGTCAAATACTGTAAGTGGTAGAGGTTTTGGATATATATATATAATACGCGTAGGTATTCAATTTCATTGTAAATTATTGTGTATAGTTAAATGACTGAATATACATACTGTCTCTTATACACATCTAGATGTGTATAAGAGACAGTGGTAGAGGTTTTGGATATATATATATAATACGCGTAGGTATTCAATTTCATTGTAAATTATTGTGTATAGTTAAATGACTGAATATACATATATGTAAGTGATAAAGTCAATTTTATTTATAGATCAAGTTGAATAATACAGATATTATAAGTGGTTATCGTTAGGTTTATGTGGTGAATAAGGATAATATATCTTTGTCAAAATTGCCTTCAGTCCGGTGTGGTAATACACGATCTAGATCTATAAAATGAGATTTTTTATATTAATTCTGCATTTGTATTTTATTTAGATATACATACTAAAATGCGAATGGTAGAGATGCCCGCTCTCTGAGTCGCCCTCTTCTTCCACCATATTTCCATGATATTGCCGCTCATGCAGTAAGAGTAACTGTTGTTTTTGAAACGATTTATCACAAAATTTGCAGTAGAACATTTTATGGGCTGCAAATAAGTTGTTAAAAATATAATTTTTAGCGTCTTTACCGTAATAACAAATATATATGAACTACATACGTATTCCATGTGCGTTTATATGCGTTTGATTTTCCAATCCAAATGAGTTTTTTGATTCTGTAGAATATGTTTTATGATTCAATTTGTGCCATTCAAAATGCGATTCTTTCGTAAAGCTTTGTCCACACAAATCGCAATTGAAAATCGGTTTCTTATTATGGTTGCTGTGGCCGCGCAAATGTAAACGCAAACTTGAGCGTTGAGTGAAGCCTGTACGAATAAATCAAGTACCCATTAAATATAGCTTAATTTGTGCTTCCAAAACTACAAACCTTTTTGACATATTGAACATTTAAAAGGAGTAGGATCCGTGTGAGTTAACATGTGCTCCCTGCAAGCTGTTTGCTGGCGATAACCTATAGTTATAATTTAAATACACACGTTTAGATAATTGCTGTTGCATATGTTATTAACACAGCTTACGTTTTCCGCAGACATCACAACAGAAGGGCTGCTCCTTTGTGTGTGTACGCTCATGGTTGATTTGATGAATTTTCTGATGGAATGACTTCTCGCAAAATTGGCACTGAAAACGTTTTTCACCGTGTTGGCGCACATGATACTGAAATCTCATTTGTGTATAATTTTCGAACTTTTCATTGCAAATGTGGCATGTAAAAGTGGAAGTAAGATGAAAGTTTTTGTTGTGACGTTGTAAATGTAGTTGACTGCGAAAACTTTTGCTACATTGTTCACACTTAATGGAGTCCAAACGACTGTGTTTGTGTTTATGCTGGGACAATAGAAAATTTGATTTAAATCCTTTAGAGCAAATATTACAAATGTATGGTTTTTCTTGTGGATGCATCCGCGAGCGATGTTCTTTTAGCAAGCCACGTTTGGGAAAAATAGCCATGCAAATCTTGCATTGCAAAGACTGTCTGGGTGCATAATTTGAGTCATATGACATTGCATCTGTTTCCGTGTCGGTAACGGTACCCGCTTCGGAGTCTTCATCTTCACTGCTACTTATAAAATTTAATGGATGCAAGATATCTTCTGAAGGTGCACTTTGCAGAGTACTATTCAATTTCATCTCTGGATCAGATTCAGCTTTTAAATATTCCATTGTCTCCATGTCTATTGGTTCTGTATTCAATTCATCAAAAAGTGGTGGGGGTGTACCCATAGAACTTTCCGCATATACAACTTCCTTATTATAACGAGGACTTAATTGGCTTTTTGGGCTTAATTGAGGAGAATTAAGTGTTAAAGCAGCGCGTTCAGGTGTTTCCGGTGACTCCTCTACTAAATCTTCTGGGTTAAACAAGCCTGGACCTGGGGAAATACGTGATTCACTTTTTACGGATTCACCACGAGGAGACAAACGTCCCAAGCTACCAGACTCAAGCAGCGTATCCACATGATTAATGTAAGATTGTAATAATGTCTGCGTGTCAATGCATAAATTGTGAAAATGTTTTACTCCCTTTAAACGTTCTAAACAGTCGTGACAAATCTGCTGCGGTAACCCATCGTTTGGCTTAATCTGTGAGAAAAAATAGTTAAATTGCGGTTTCTTTCTTATACAAAGTAACTTACATTCAGCTTCCAAAGCAACAATTCGTCATACACATCTTTAATTTCGTCACTTACATGGTGCTCGGAAGCTTCGTTGATAAAAAGCGACTGAGATTCTTCTACAACAGCAAATATACGTTTAAATTGTAATTGCCCTTCGCCATTATCAATTCTGCTACAAGTTCTACAAATACTTTCTAAAAATGTTTTGAGATCGTTGCAAATATCCGAGAATGTCAAAGACATTTTGCAAACGAGAAATGTATAAAAGATTTTCAGCAAATCTCTTCGTAAATGAAAATCGTCCAAAAGATTATACTGAAATACATATGTATAGTAGTGATGTGGCTATTTTGCTTTCTATGAGTAACCGGTACTGGGTCTACATGTGTGAGAATATTTCAATGTTAATTATTCCGCTCCATAAAATATAGGGCGAAATGCATTTAATGCAATTTTTCGTTATTGTTGCATGCAAGTGAGTAGACAGAAATACTATTTGTAACTACGAAAAACAAGTGATGAGCACTTAATACAATTAATAACCGGATTTATGGAAAAAAAAAGCCAACGAATATACCCAGCTGTATGAACATCTGTTTTTTGTTGTCTTTTCATTCCGCACATTCCCAGTATAGTTAGTATAGAGTTGCCTATTCGTTCCATTTATAATAATTATAATAGGGGTACTCACAACCCGTCTTAAAGCATAGTGGTCATAAAATTTTAAATTTTTACGTTTCAAAAAATTGTTGTTGGATTACATACAAAATGAGTTTACACAATTACAATTTTCAATGCTATGTTTTCGAATCGTTATAACTTATAACTTTATGAGAGTATATGAAACCCAAATTTTTTATACAATTTTATTAATTTTTTTAACTTTTAACATTTAATAACAATATTTGTTTTCGAATATACATATATATATATACATATATGATAGGTACGAATCAACTATAAACTTTTATAAATTTTTGAAACCCAATAAGGCGTGTAAATTTCAATAAACATATTCGATTAAATTAAGGAATTCCACAAATGGAATATTGCACCACTATTAATTCAAGGCTTTACATTCCCTCTTTATATCCACAGATCTCGACATCATTTTCATCAGTAATTAGATGAGCTTCCTGCAGTAAGCCCGCTTCGTACATTTTTGTATTATTTGGCGGCTTTGTAGAAAAATTTGGCCCTTGCTTGGCGTTCTGCTTCATAAAATCTACAGCCAAATGATCATCTACCACAGACATTTCCAAGCTTTTTCCCCATGCAAGAAGAGCAAATGGACGTTCCGGACTTAGGGATTGGGAAGGTGTTATGATGTGACGATACATACAGGCGCGTAGCGTGTTTTGCAACAATTTCACTTGACCACTGTAAGCGCATGGATGGTAAAGCATTACAATGGCTCCTTGAGATAAGGCTGTAAGGTATCTTTGGGGAGGCATAAATATATATGAACCATATTTCGGGATGATTGGACGGTAGGCGCCATAAGTAGGCAACGCCGAGTCATAGGTAATTGTTTCATTAAGGCACTTCACTGGCGGTACGTAGGCTGGTGGGATAAAGTACTCCATTCGCAATGCTTCACGCTTCATATTAGGTGCATATAATGTGCGATTCGCTAAACATAGGTGTTCAAAAGATTGTCTAACATCACTTGGGTCAAAATCGATTCCAATAAATTGCTGCGAATACAACATAGGTATATATATATTATAAAAAAATAATAAGAATATCATAACAACAAATGTAATGTGTGTTAATAGTTTACCTTGCCATCATCACAAATTTCGGTGGCTGTAAGTGGTTTGTTATCGTGCACATTAAGGATTTGCCCGTTTGTATAAGGTGGATATGGAAACCATTTTCCCTTCCAATCATCCTTAGGATGTGGTGGCCCAGGAAACCACTTACCTGTCCACGCTTCTACCGGAGCACTTTTCGTTGTCTTGCGTTTTACAATAAAACGCTTTCCGTAGATTTCAACACTTATTAGTAATAATAAATAAAATATTATATTTGGTTTAATCATAATTCCATTGGTGGCGTAAATTATGGGAATTGAATGTAAAAACGAGAATTAAAAACACTGACGACGTTTAAGAATTTGAGTCACAAAGAATGTGATGATGACACATAATAGTTTGACAATTGCCATTCTCGGCTTAAACAGAGAATTTATTTGTTTTATTTACACACACATTCTGCTAAGCAAGATATTTGCCCCTAATAATATATGTAATATACATATATAAAATGAAATGCTTCGTTAATTGAAACAGTACAGACTAATATTAAGGTGTTCATTGCTTCTTTATACATTGGGTGTGAGTCAGTTGAGTTCTTCTTAATCCCATTTGAAATAAATAAAATATGTAGTACATGTATAGCTCTAAATTTATTAACAACGAATTGCTTACAAAGATAGAAAATTACAAAATGCAATATGGGCAAATGTTTATTAAATACATAGGGCAAAAATACATAAATATTTCCATTAGTTTTTGGTATTGTTTCTTTGTTTTTTTTTTTTTAATTTGTACGTACATATAATATAATAAACGAATAATATTTTTGTATGAAATAATAAAATGAATTGTTTTACACATGAACCGAAAAGAGATATCAAATTTGATTATCAGCACATTATGTGTACATATATGTTTATATTCATATATATTAACAATATTACTCTAGAATGAATAGGAAAAATTAACAAAAAAATTTACTAACAAGAGTTTTAACAATTATTCAAATTTTTTGAAAACTGTTCTATCGCATTGTAAGTTCACCCTTAGTATAATATTTTGTATAACAATGTGTAAATGTCTTAAATTTTAAACACTTTTGATACGCACATAAGTTTACGTGTTTGAATACTTAGAATTATACGCGCTTAAAGCTGTTAGTTCCTGAAACTCCCTTAAGCGTTTTTACTTAGTTTGCTTGCCACTGTAAAAATAAAATCTAGTATGTTAGTGATTTTTTTTATTAAGTCAACTACAATACCTTTAACGCTGGTGCGCCGCCACCTGTTCGCGCAGCCTCTTCTTCTCTTCTAGCTAAATCCTCTGCACGTTGCTGTTGTCTTCGAACACTATCAGGGTTTTTAATGCCTCTATGTTCATTTTCTTCACGTCGGCGTTCTGCTGCTTCAAGTTGTTGACGACGTCGAGTTTCCTTTGGAACGCAATTAACAATCGTTTAATTTATTTTGTTTGCTGAAAAACGTTTTAGACTTAATAACTTAATTAGCTTACCGGCGATGGCATCAGGTTAGATGATTCACCATTACCTCCAAAACACGACGAGCACAACGAACCCATTTTCAAAAAAGTTTTTATTACAATATTACAAGTTTTTTTGTGGTTTAAAATATTTATATATTGCTACAAAGAGTCTCTTTTGTGTTATCATTCGTCAAAATCAGCTGTTTTTTGGGTGGGTGGGTGTGAATTCAGAAAACAAAAAACAACTGTGTTAAGGTATGTTTAGTCGATGACATGATGTCTTAATACACAATTGAAAAAATACATTTTTAATTATTCGCATGATAAACTTAAATTTTGGATTTAGTTTTTGTTCAATTTCTGTCAATACAAACAATTGTCACATCATCAAAAAGAAAATTATTAAAGAACTGAGTAGTATTTATCTCCGTCTCCAAGAAAATATTCTTGCGAACCAACTGTTGGACATTATACATATACATCTCTCCTTCTGAATCAACATATCTAAAAAAACAAAAAATATATAATTATTATAACAAAAGACTTGTTTTAATATTCAAATTATATTTATATTTAAATTATACTAACGCATTATTTTTCTGCACCGTTTTCATTAAATTGTGCATATTATATATTGTACATCAAAATTTTACTGTTATATACATTTTATATTAATAACCGTGCGCGAACAGAGCTAATAACTCCATCGTCAATCAATTTGACATTCCTCTTTGTTCCTTTAGCCATGCGCTAATATTGTTAAATTTTTCGCTGATAAACAAAACAACAACACAATTGAAGAATAGCGCAAAGAACAGAAAAGTCAAACAAATGTACATGTAAAAAGGGCCTGACGGTAGTGTTTGGAATTGTATAACCCAACAACTAACAAAATAATCATATGGTGTTCAAGAGTTTTACACAGCTGAGATCTCCTAATCAAAATTGTCTTTTTGAACACAGAGATCTAAATAAAAGCAATGTAGTATGATAACTAATTATTAATAATTATTGTGAAAAGGTATTTGTAATAGAAAACATTAATGAAAAATTTTAAGAATATTTACGAAACAAAAGTTTATTGCATATTTGCTACTCTTCTTGACCACCTTTGAGATTGCAATGTGGCCGTTTTACCGATTTTTTCTGCACAGGGAACAACCCACATAATAATCAGGTACATTTCAGGCAAATTAATTGCATTACCGATATAAGTAAAAACACTGAATTTGAAATATTTTAACAATAACAAAAGTAAATATGTGAAAATTATGTACTATTTAAGAAAAACAATAATAATAATATAGTAAGTATAAAATTATATTTACAAAGTATTTTAAATCACCCAAAACTAAATACTTATAAAAAATCCCTATCAAAGAAATAATGGTGGTACACAAAAAACTAAAAAAAAAAGTATAATGTAAAATTCTAATTAGTAGTAGAGTATTTCGGGACAACCCGTTCCGCATACCTAATTAGTACTAGAATATTAGTAGGCAACCCGTACCAAATGCCTATTTTCTTGTGTATATGTTAGTTAAAGTTTTAGGAATAGTTACTTGTTGGTTTATACAATGTTGTTTAGTGTTAACAAATAATCTGCACAAAATTATTGTAGAGCAGGTTAAAGCTGTTTCGTTTATTCGTATTATAGAGAGCGCGTAAAAAGTGTTCAATTCTTGCTACAAATAAATTCTAAGTAAAGTTATAGTGTGATATTAATAAAATGTTGAGTGTTCCAAATGAAAATAAGGTGAGCAGTCAAATAGATTAATTAACAGACAGAATGTTATAACTTATGTTATGTTTGTGTGTGAAACAACAGTTTAAAACATTAGGTCGGCTTAAAAGCGCAATTGAAACTCCTATGTGAGTTTAAAAAATTTGTTGATGTGTATTCGAATATACATACATATGTATGTTGTCAGCTGTCTTCTGCTGTTGCCAAAATAACCTTCAATTGACCTAAAGAACTTATACAGTCCTTCGCATTGGGCAAAAGCCACATTATAGTGCAGCGTCCATGTCTTCCACAGTTTATGTATAAATGTTTGTGGGTATAACTGACATGAATGTATCTGCATATGTTCAAATTATTTAAAAATGTCGGAGGCAGCTTCATTTGTGGGCCACCTCTTTTGCATACGTTTACCCTTGAATGATAACTTGCATTCGTGTTAAGCTTTTATTTTTGTTTTGAAAATGACAAATTTCTTTTTAAATAAATGTTTTAAAAAACACATTTGAGTAAATAAATTTTGGGTACTTTTTTATTAAGATTTTCAGCAGTTTATAACTATGAATTATCGCATTATAATATATTCATCTATACATATGTATATATATGTTTATAAATAGTTATGAAAGTATGAATTGTATATGCCGCAAAATAATTCGCCATTAATCAAAATTAAATGATTATATTCGACTGTATACACATAGCATATAAATACACATACTAAATAGATTTATGTATACATACATATGTACATACAGTGATAATCTGCGATGTTTTTTAAACTGTTAACATAAGTTCGTAGTTGTTTGAAAATGGTGAAATTCCCAATTCGTATAGTCTTCATAGCGGCCAGCTCCCAAAACTCAACAAATTTCGTGAACACAACGACACGGACATTATATTGGCTCAATATGCGGCTCAATGGCAAATAATGAGATAATTGTCATTGGTTCACTCCTGGTTGACTTTGGCTCGCATTTCTTAGTTCACTAGAAATATACATACATATGTATGTAGTTCTTTCTTACAGCTTCTGACTTTAAGCACACAGTTAAAACACACGCCATTGCCACTCCACTTAGACGGACAAAAACGCTGCGTTGGCGGATGTTCGGTTATGATGAATTTCACTGTATACATAACATAGATAGCTAAATATTAAAATGTCAGTATGTACTTAATTAACCAAAATTTCTTGTTTTATATACTGAAAAAATCTATGTACGTTAATGTGTTTATAAATCTGTTGAAATATCTAAAAATATATTGAATTCAGTGATATTCTTTTGGTGACGCTAAATGACGAGATCTCAGATGCTGCCACGGAAGCGGTATACGATTTGTGTGGTTTTTAAAACGTTACACACAGCAATTTCTGCAAAGAGTATTTATTTTATTGTGAAAACTAAGTTGTAATACAAAGTAGATAATATATTCCAGTCGTTATTCAAACGATTATATAATATAAAGGTCATTGTTATCAGTAAAGGGCCACTGCAAGCTATAAATGTCAGCCAAATACGAAAAGTTTCCATATACTTGTATTACTGCACTATTTGCACGAGTTTGTTAGTTGGTTTGCATATATGTATGTATGTATGTCTGCATGTCGCTTTAAAAATAAAACTCAGAGTATGTAAAGGGGCAACTGAGCGTTGATAAGAACAGTTGAAAAAGCGGTTTAAAAATGTAAACTGAAATTCTGTGTGATAACGGACGGTCGTAGCGATAAGGTCAGCTGGGCACTGTCAGAGTGATTATCAAGCAAACTTTTGTAAATCATTACTTACCGATATATGTATGCATGTACATATGCATGTGAATTTTATGACACTTTTCATTTTTAAATATTACAAAGCGAGTCCGTTACAACAAAACCTAAAATTTAAGGAAACATTGTGCTATAAATTTGTACATGGTTATGGTGGTCGGTGGATATGGATTTTTGTAATTTTTGTTGCTGGGTAAAAACCACCAACTCGTAGCCCACAAAACGTGATATTTTGTTGCACAATGACGTTCTGTATACCATATCGGTTGAAAGCTTGATTTTTACCCACAGTTAAATCTTTGAAAATCGCTCTAGGGATCGGGGATGTCAAAAAATTCTGAAAAATACCTCACCATAAATAAATCTATAAAAATGCTATATTACTGGTTATCTACTGCTATATTAATGTAACCTATATAACCTCTAAAAAGTCTAACATGCACAATGATCAGATGAAACGGTCCGTAGGAGAGGTTTGTTAATATGTTTTATGCACTCCTGCGTATTCTAGCTGATGACAATCATTCATGGGTTAAATATTTTTTCTTGTTATGTAGCCGATTCTAATGACTGATAAGCCCAAAAAAGACGTCCGTCTAGTTTTAAGAATATCATAGTTTTCACTTCCATTAGAAAAATTGATCCCGTAGAACCATTTATTTTTACTGTTATTGAGCTGAACTTCCATGACTATCTACAATACGCAGTTATGCATTGAATAATTATTAATTTCAGTTATACAAAATAATGACTTGACACTAGTAAATGTTATCAAAGGTCTAAGTGAAGTGATAAAGAAAACATATACACACTCTTATATAAAATTTTAATTTCTGATGCACCTACGTTGTGTGTGTGTGTTTGTGCTTTTGACACCATTGGCGCTAAGGTAGCCGCTCTTAATAAGGCTGCTGCTGCGGCTCTGGCTGTGCAAGCGTTTAAACGTTTTGCGATTAAAATCTCCATTACTCAGACACACTTGCTATGCACGCTTGCACAGTGACAATACGCTGATAGCGTGCTACAAACGCTTATCTACGAAAAAACGTATGTGAATTGATGTGCATATGTGTGTAGATAGTCAAATATGTCTGTATGTATGAATATAGTGATATAGTGTGTGAGTGTAGGTAAATTAATTTAGATGTTAACTCTCTTGTTGTGCTCGCCTGCGTCTTGATGCTAGTTAATAGCCACCCTCAGTACTTTAGTGAGCGAGTATGTTTCTTTGCTTCACTAATATACATATATTATATGTACAGATGTATGAATGCATGTGTGTGTGTGTGTGTTACTGTGTTTGGTTATATATATGAGTGTTTTGCCTCCTGAGTCCACGTTCAGCTCGCACAAATATAAAATTAAGTTCGAAAAAGTCGGCGTTTTCAATTGCACAGTCTCGTCGCGATCGTTCATCAAAGCGTTTGCCACCCAAAAGTTGACGTACTCAACGCTTAACGCTTAACAATAATTATTAATCATAAGTAATAATAAATAAATGTGTTGTGGCAATTAAAAATACATTTTGCTATTGACAACTACTTCCACGTTCAGGCTTAAACACACATGCGTTATCTTTTTAAAATAGAAAAATTTAAGTAATTATAAACTTCAACAATTTGAATGATCGAATAAATGCGCGTACGAAATTCTGAATAAATTTAAAACACACCAGTGCTGGCGCCATTAAACAAGTGAATTTGGTAAAAAAGAAATATTGGCGCAATTTTACATAAAATAA